>NW_020356256.1:0-92262 GCF_002211085.1 Panicum hallii | reverse complement strand
TGCTGAGTATTAGTATACTCAGCCTTGCTAGTTATGTGTTTTTCAGGTAATGTCTCTGAAGACCCTACTTACCCTACGCCTTGGCCTTCTGCTGTGCCTGATGGTTGGTCCGTGGAGTGGGAACCGTCCCCGGCCAACACCGACCCTAGCGAGTAATGTCATGCTCGGGCTTAGCATGATGTTAATACTGTCGACGTGTATAATTATCGTACTTTAATTTCCGCTGCTAAGAACTCAACTGTTTTAAATGGTTGTAATCACTTCTAGCACTCTAGTACTTGTGTTACTGCAAACTTTTGTAATATAAGTGTAAAATATGATGGTGATTGTATCTCTGGACTCACCTTCGTGTGAGGTAACCTTATTTGATCCTGTGTTCGGTGGTTTATCGGGACGTTACCCGACAGGCCAAGGGATTATACCGTTTGAAGCACGTTGGTGGCCTCGGAATTGGACTCGCGTACTTGAGCCGGTATAATTCAGGTTGGTTCTGCCACAGCTGGTATCAGAGCTATAAGGTTACCCTGGAGATACACTTTACCTTAAAAATGTTTTCAGTATAAAAGTTTGACCAACAAAATGTTTGGCAAAACTACGTTGGATTCGCTAAGGATTGTGCTTAGTACGTAAAGCCCTAGGGTAATGTTAATATGGGAATTATAGGTGGCTATAGTATATGTATATAACTCTAACTTCCAGCACTACATTTCTGCTAGACTTAAATTTGTGCACAATCCAACTTTACTTTCTGTAACGACATCTTCGATGGTGAGGTAAAGAAGGTAAGGATCCTCAGCTAACTGGGGAGTTAGCCTTCCCGTCGGTGATGCGAACCGAACGCTGTTTCTCAAGCAGTGGCCTACTTGAGATGCTGCCAATATATCAACTTAGGTTGATGATATTGGGAGTATATGGTCAGTAATAGGGTATAGCAATACCCCCGCATTTTGCGGTATCTTGTGAATACGTTGTTTCAATGACGTATGTTAACGTTGTCTGTACGGCGGTAATTGTACAGATGCTGTTTCTATAGTGAACAGTAATGTTTGGGGACGCTTTCATGAGTGCTGGCATGAAAGGTCCATATATTCATTGTGGTTTTTCTGCAGGTACACTAACCACGATTAAATAGGTTAAGACGAATAGGGATATCCGACTAGCTATTATGGGGAGAGACGAATATATTGTGCCACCGAAACTACTCGCATAAGTCCAAGTATTTTGGAAGTTATTTTGAATGTGAGGACGTGTAGCACGTGCATGCATATTCCTTGATTTGGTTGAATGAGTGTCATGGTTGGTTAGGAAATATTAGCACTTAGTATAGTAAAGTGATTAGTTTTTGGATAGCCTTAAGGTTAATGTTTCTATCTCTATTACTTTATTCTTAAGATCTAGAGCGATCTTTCAATTTTTAGACTCTGCTGTTATCAGGGTAGGTCATCTGGTTTCCTTTACTCTGTGAGAATAGCTGCATTCCAACCAATCTATCAAGCTAACTCACATTTTTTCCGCAGTCTTCTCAAGGAGTATGGTTGAAACTCATAATCTCACCATTTGAGTCCTTGTTTCAGATGGCTGAGTTTCCCAGGTTCTTTTGGGATTCCGCAGGACACGCTCATACCAATGCCTTGCATTGGGAAGGTTTTCCTCGTCTTTTGTGGGAATCTCTCCAGGTGTTTGGCTACCCTGAGCCTCCACCTTATGGATGGAGTAGAGTATGATGAAAGAAGATGTTCCTCGTTGCCGGGTTAAAATGACTATCCCTCCGCATCCTACTTTATCTTTGTGGTCACCGATTGAAGTAAATGTGGTTGGTCATCGCCTTGCCGATACTTTTGAAGCAGCAGCTATAGAAGCTATTCACACTTTCTGTGATCAACATCCTGAGGAAGTTGCAGGATATCCTATCGGCTTGTTTCCTGCAATGGATTCTCGTGACCCGGAATGGGACTTTCAGAGTGGCATATTGTGACCATTTACTGGGAACTCTGGCTGGAGAGACCCTAACGTACTGCCGTTCGATTCATGAGCGCACAGTACCGTTATCAGACGCTTCAGCAGCACGGTATCTATCGCTTGACCAACATAGCCCAAAGGTATCGTAATCAGGTTGGCCGACAGAACACACAGATTGAGGCACTCCAATCTACTATCACTGCCAAGGAAGAAGAAATTACTCAGCGCGAAGAAACTATACAGCATCGAGAAGAACAAATTGTTGAGAGTGATGCCCTCATTACTCAGCGTGATACTGTTATCGACTTCCTCCAAGAGCAAGTTCATGAGCTCAACCTTAATCTGGGCGAAGCTATTGACCACATCAACATGCTTCATGAGCAACCAGCGCAACCAGTTGCTAATGAACCAGAAGATGATGAAGAAGAAGACCCTGAAGAAGTCGAAGGAGTCTCGGGAATTGACTCTGAACATGGAGATCCTGTTCTTAGTCCTTACCATTCCTCCTCCGGTAGTCAGTCATCCGTGGGCAACCTCGATGACTTCTAGACTCGTTTGAGTTGATGACATCCTAGATGTAGATAGTGCGTGTGAACATGGGAGTGAGTAGTTGGATAATGTGTGAGCCACTTGTTGTAGAATATGTGGCAAACCTATGTACGATCTGGTTTGGAACCTTGTGGTGTAACATGGAATAAGTTTCAGTTGGTTATGTAAAATTTGAGTTACTGGAGTTAACACTTGAGATTTGGAGTGATTCCTTTGTACTGTGCTAGTATATGCTATGATATGATTTCTGAAATTAGAAGCAAGTATTGGCGAATGCTCATGGATAACTTCTATATTTCAGATGGTTGGAGCTACGCGCGGAACTCCGGAGGGATTCAGACAGGAACAAGCTAGTGGTTCACAACAACCACCTCCGCCGCCACCAAATCTAGCGGAAGTGAATGGCCCGTCAGACTGAACTCCTAAACATGCTAGTGCAGGCCCAGCAACATCAGTTCCGTTCTCCTCAACGTGGACGTGAGGAGCATCCATCAGCGGGATATCAGGATTTCTTTAGTACGCAGCCCCCACTTTTTCATAAGACGGAAGAACCTCTTGATGCAGATGCATGGCTCCGTACTATCGAATCCAAGTTTGCCTTACTTTCCGTCCCATGCTCCGAAGCAAACAAGACTCTCTTCGCAGCCCAGCAGCTTCGTGGTAACGCTCGCATTTGGTGGGACAATTACTATGCAATGCAGCCAGATGGACATGTTGTCAATTGGGAAGAATTTAAGACAGTCTTCAGAGCGCACCATATCCCGGAAGGACTCATTGAGCGGAAGCTCAATGAATTTTTGGCACTGACTCAAGGGGACCGTACGGTACTTCAATATGCACAGGCCTTCAATCACCTGTGCCAGTACGCAGGCTATCATGCTGACACAGACACCAAGAAGAGAGATCGTTTCCGTCGTGGATTGAACTCTAAGCTGAAGGAGCGCTTGAATTTGGTCAAGGCTAACAATTTCAATGAATTGGTCAATATGGCCATTACCCAAGAAGACTGTATCTCGGCACATCGTGCTGAGAAGAAGCAAAAAGTATCTACTGGACCCTCGAATGCACAACCTTCGAGGTATCGGTTAGTTCAAAACCCAACTTTCCGAGCTCCACCCAGAAATGCTCCCGCAGGCAGATGGGTAGCTAGACCTCCTCAGCCGCCCCGATATAACAGGCCACCAGTACCTCAATATCAGCAGCAGCAACGACCAGTTGGTCCAAGGCCGAACCTTCCGCAGTCTAATCAAGGAAATAACACCAATCGATGTTTCAACTGCGGTAGTCCAGCACATTTTGTTAAAGACTGCCCCAACCCAAGAAGACATTTCCTGGACAGGCTTCCAACTCCAACTCCCAGAATAGAGGCAAGAAGCAAATGATGCAGGTCCGTCAAGGAAGAGTGAATTTCACCACTCTATCGGAACTCCCAGAAGGTGCACCAGTAATGACGGGTACATTCACTCTACACCATCACCCTGCAATTATACTTTTTGATTCTGGTGCAACCCATAGTTTTATCAGTACAAGGTTTGGGACCAAAATAGGTTTGGATTTCTACCCCACAAATGGAACATATATGATAACAACCCCGGGAGGTAGAATTGCATCAAATCAAATTTGTAGAGATGTACCAATCCAAATGGGTAGCATATTAATAAGAACAGCCTTAATTACATTAAACCTAGAAGGGATGGATATTCTTCTAGGTATGGATTGGATGACCAGACATCGAGTATCTTTAGATATCTTTTCTCGAGTGGTTGAAATAAATTCTCCGGAATATGGACATACCATCCTTCACCTTCCATCACCGGAATATACCAAATCTTGTGTGTATAATACAACGGGAATCAAGTTAGGAGATATTCCTGTTGTATGCGAATATCCAGATGTTTTTCCAGATGAGTTACCTGGAATGCCCCCGGATAGAGAGGTTGAGTTTGTTATAGAACTACAACCTGGCACCGCCCCTATTTCTAAGAGACCTTACCGGATGCCACCCCAATGAATTGGCCGAGTTAAAACTTCAACTTCAAGAACTCCTGGATAAGGGTTATATCCGCCCAAGTGCTTCACCTTGGGGATGCCCTGCCTTATTCGTGAAAAAGAAGGATAATAGTCTTAGACTATGTGTTGACTATCGTCCCCTCAATGCGGTAACTATCAAGAATAAGTACCCTCTTCCCCGCATTGATATTCTATTTGACCAGTTAGCCGGAGCCAAGATATTCTCTAAAATTGACCTTCGCTCCGGATATCATCAGATAAAGATTAGACCAAGTGATATTCCGAAAACAGCTTTCTCCACCAGATATGGACTCTATGAATATCTGGTTATGTCCTTTGGTCTTACCAATGCCCCGGCATATTTCATGTATCTTATGAATTCTGTCTTCATGCCGGAGCTTGACAAATTCGTTGTGGTTTTTATCGATGACATTCTAATCTATTCCAAAACTCTTGAAGATCATGCTAAACATCTTCATGTTGTTCTTCAACGTCTACGAGATCATCACTTGTATGCCAAGTTCTCTAAATGTGAATTTTGGCTTGACACCGTCAAATTCTTAGGTCATACCATCTCCAAGGACGGTATATCTGTTGACCCTAGTAAAGTTCAAGAAGTAATGGATTGGAAACCTCCTACTTCGGTCCATCAGATCCGCAGTTTTCTCGGTCTTGCTGGCTATTACCGACGTTTTATCCCAGATTTCTCTCGAATAGCCAAGCCCATGACAGAGTTGTTAAAGAAAGGAGTGAAATTCTCCTGGAATGAGAAATGTGAAGAAGCTTTCCATACTTTAAGAGCACTCCTTACCACCGCTCCAGTTTTGGCTCAACCAGACCCATCCCAATCGTTTGATGTTTATTGTAATGCATCAGGCACCGGACTAGGATGTGTACTTATGCAAAACAACCGCGTAATTGCATATGCCTCTAGAGCACTCCGGACGCATGAGCAGAATTATCCTACTCATGACCTTGAGCTTGCAGCCGTCATACATGCACTTAAACTTTGGAGACACCACCTTATGGGTACCAAGTGCAATATTTATACGGATCATAAGAGCTTAAAGTACATCTTTACACAAGCAGACTTGAACATGAGACAAAGGCGTTGGTTGGAACTTATAAAGGATTATGATCTTGAGGTCCATTACCATCCAGGCAAAGCCAATGTGGTTGCAGATGCACTTAGCCGCAAGTCACATTGTCATTGTTTATCAGTAGAAGTTTTTAGCAAAACTCTTTGTTGGGAAATGAGCAAGCTTAATCTGGAAATCGTTTCTCAAGGCAATCTGAACCATATAGCAGTTAAACCCCTACTTCAGGATAGTATTGTGACGGCACAACAACACGATAAGGGAGTTAAGATGATCAAGCAACAATTAGCCCAAGGAGAAGAGAAGTATAAATGTTTCCAAGAGGATTCTAAAGGAATTCTACGGTTTAAGGGACGTATGGTTGTACCCAAGAACCATCAGCTTCGTAAGCAAATAATGGATGAAGCACATCTATCTAAGTTTGCTATGCACCCTGGTAGTACGAAGATGTACCAAGATTTGAAACGAAATTTTTGGTGGACTCGTATGAGAAGAGAAATAGCAAAATACGTTTCTGAGTGTGATGTTTGTCAGAGAATTAAGGCCAGTCATTTAAGGACTTCTGGTACACTGCAACCTTTATCTATTCCTTCTTGGAAGTGGGAAGATATCAGTATGGATTTTATCATAGGATTACCCAATACTTCTCAAAGGCATGATTCTATTTGGGTAATTGTGGATAGATTAACCAAGACCGCTCATTTTCTTCCAGTGCATACCACTTACACTGCTAGGAAGTATGCGGAAATATATCTAGACCAAATCGTTCGTCTCCATGGGATACCTAAAACGATCATCTCTGATCGTGGAGCACAATTTGTTGCCCGTTTCTGGGAACAGTTTCAACAAACTCTTGGAACCAGATTAATCCGAAGCTCCGCATATCATCCGCAGACAGATGGGCAAACAGAAAGAATCAACCAAATTCTAGAAGATATGCTTCGGGCTTGTGTAATCCAGTACGACAAGCATTGGGACAAGTGCTTAGCCCTGGCAGAATTCTCCTATAATAACAGTTATCAGTCAAGTATTAAAATGGCTCCTTTTGAAGCCTTATATGGTCGTCAATGCAGAACCCCTTTGAATTGGTCTCAGACTGGTGAACGCGAAATTTTTGGACCTGATCTTGTTAATGAAGCTGAAGAAAAAGTAAAGATCATACGGAATAATCTTAAAGCAGCTCAGTCAAGACAGAAGAGCTACGCAGATAAAAGAAGAAAACCCATACAGTTTGAATTGGGTGATTTCGTATACCTACGAGTATCTCCTACTCGAGGTGTTCAACGTTTTGGTATCAAGGGCAAACTCGCTCCTCGCTACGTTGGTCCTTTTGAAATCCTTGAAATTTGTGGACCCGTAGCCTATCGACTACAACTTCCTCCTCAACTAGCAACCATTCATAACATCTTCCACGTATCTCAGCTCAAGAAATGTATTCGTGTTCCTACCGAAATCATTGATACACAAAGTATCGACATCGAGCCAGATCTTTCTTATAAGGAAACTCCAATCAAAGTCTTAGATACCAAGGAAAGAAGTACTAGAAGAGCAACGGTCAAGATGTTTAAAATCCAATGGAATCATCATACAGAAAAAGAAGCTACCTGGGAAACTGAAGACTACCTTCAGAGAAACTTCCCAGACTTTCTCAGAAATTCTTAGGTATCTATGCTTTTATCACCTCATTCTTGTAATCTCGGGACGAGATTCCTTTTAGGGGGGAAGGTTGTGGCACCCTAGGTGTCAATTAGATCAAATCAATAGAAATAATGTTTGGTATGTGTGAAATTGTGTGGAAATCTAGCAAAATTTTGAAATTAAGGGTATTTGTGTAAATTTAGGAAAATACAGACCCTTTTATGTAAATTAGTTGGGACATAAAGTAACTTTCCAAAAATTACCAAGGGTTAAAGTGAAAAAGTGAATGTCATCATGATCAGCATTAAATGCTTGCAGATAAGCCCAAAAAGTTATAAAATTTGCTTTATTAGGACAAATTTTTGTAAAATTTGATTTGAATGTAAAATGGTGAAATAAAACTGTGTACTTTAAGTTTTTGAGCTTAAGCTCTGAAGCAAAGTTATAGGTCTTGAAAAGTTTTACAACTTTCATTTTGACCATTTTCTCATCTGAGCTTTGTTTTAAAAGTTATAAACTCTTTACAATGCAGTCCCTGTAATTCTTTGGTTTCGCAAATCAGTCCTCGGCTCTTTCTTCTTCCTTCTTCCTCCTCTGGCATCTCCCCTGCTTCTCTGCTCCTCTACTGCCGCGCCGCCGCCCACCTTTCCCGGCCGCCCCTCGCCACCTCCTGCTCCTCCCTCGCCTACGTGCCTCCCCACCGTCCCTCCACCGCCCTGTTTTTCTCTGTTGGCACCTCGCCCGAGCGCCACGCTGCCTGCGGTTCTGCAAGCACCGCCCGCCGGCGCCTCTACCGGCCGCCGTGCTCCTCTAGTTTCCCTCCCCCGTAGCGGCTCAGAGCCAAGGCTCAACTCGCCCTGGCTTTTCCCCTCCATCCCCATTGCCTATAAAAGGGCTGATCGGACCACCTCGCGCACGCCCAGTACCTCGCCGCCCACCATTAGTGCCGCCAAGCTCGGTCCACCGTGGAGCTTCCCCCTCCGCCCTCTCCCTCCCCAAATTGACAGCGCCTTCACCTTCCACGGCCTCCACCGCATCCTTCCGACCCGGCCCCTCCTTTCCCCGGACGCCGGAGCGCCGCCGCCGCAGCTCACCCCGGCCGCCGGCTCGGCCTCACGTCGGCCACCCATCTCCGGTCATCTCAGGCCCGCCCAAGAGCACTGGTGCGTAGCCCGTAGTGTCCTCATGCTTTTCCTCCCCTTGCCCCTCACCGCCGGCGAACTACTTGGCCGGAATTTGGCCGGCCCGAGCCCCCCCACCGCCGGCCATGAACATGGACCCAATTGCTTTGATTGAAGTTTTTCCAGGGGGCTATGTGTTAAATGTAGGGGCTGGTTTGTAAATAAGTGGCTGTTATTTCATGTGAATGTGTTTCCTGTCTTGCAAAATTCATAGAAAATCGTAGAAAATTCAAAAAAATGTAAAACCAGTTGGAATTGAATCTTCATTTCAAACTCTATCAATTCTGTTTTATGACCATGTTATGAAAATAAATGGTTTGTGCTGTATTTAAAATCGAAGTAAGTGAAAGCTTGTTATTTCATGTGAGAGCTTTCCCTGTCTTGTAAAATCTGTAGTAATTCACAGAAAAATCCAAAAATAGCAAAACCAGTTTTGTTAGAAAATAGATTTCAAACTCTATGACTTTTGTTAATAGAGCTTAGTTTGAAACAAAATATTTCTATCTGTATTTTTAAATCTAAGTCTAAGGAGTAATGAATACTTAACCTTGTCATTTCATGTTGTTTACTTATGAAATTTGACATGAATGTTCTATGAACTCTAAATAACTTTGTGCAAGTTACAAACCTAACTTTGATTTAAACTTAAATCTCTTTTATTTTTGGAATTTTCAAATTTAAAATAATCCACCATGCTACTTAAGGTAGTTAGATAAGTGTTAGGGTAGCTAACCATGTTGCTCAGTGTAGATAACCCTACTGCTTAATGTGACTAAGTAATTTACTTAATACTCGATAAATGACTACCCAGTATGGGAGTTTGTGTTGTTTGCTAGTGTGTAATGTTGAATGTATTGGATTGCAACTTTATCGTGAAATAGAATATAGATTAATGCATTTTCTAAACTGCATCCTTTTGATCGCATATAGACTTGACGTTTCCGGCCGACGGTGACTATCAGATCCTCCAGGAGCCTGAAGTGGAAATCTCTGAAGCCGCCGGGAACCTCACTGAGGAATTAACTGAAGCCCCGAACCCGAGTTCGGAAGGTTTTATTAATATTTCTGACCCCAGACCCGCCAGTGAAGGCAAGCCCCGGACATATCCTAATATTTTATTTACACTGCAACCTATGCTTATTTATCTATATTTATGCATTAAGTCTAGGAATTGAAATGAAACCCTAGATGCATATTTATAGGAACCAATGTATTGAACATTAGAACCTGAGTCCGACTAGTGCTATGCTAATAGGACCGGTAGAAGTCGAGTGATTTCCTGTCACTCGCGCCATATAGGAATTGATTATTTTCTTTCCTGCAATCACTATAAGGATGACGGACGGGGTTACTTGAAATTTCATGGAAGAAAGTGATACCCCGTCTGTGTTGATGAATTTGGTTAAGGTCGCAGTGTGTGGTAGTGGTAGTTAAGCGTTTGAAAGTACTAGCCACATGCCGCGAAATATGGTAAGCGGTAAGCCTAGTAACCAATCGGCCCGGCAAGTGGACTCGTCCCCCACCACTCGACTTTTATTTTATGTTTACACGCACCGACTGTGAGAGTACGTTCTGCAGAGCAGACAGGAATACGGTCATGTAGTCGCGCTACAGACGTATGTCCTGCACATTGGATGTGCGTATAGTCCAGCAGTCGCTTGTGGTGGCTTTGTTCCACGACCCGGAATGAAAGGCAAACGGTTGCTTCGGAACGACCTGTTGGTGTTCCAAGCGTGTGAGTTAGGTTTACCTTGCAAGGGTTAAAATTCGATTCAGAATCGTCCGCCTCTCACGAAGTTTGAGACTGCTTATCTCTTTTACCACATAGAGTAAGAAGAGCAATGTTATGATTATCAAAGATGATGTTTGATTAAAGAATTGTACCATGCTTGAAGTAGTTATAGGTGCTTACCTAGAATGGTTAAAAGAACTAGAATCTGAAAGTTAAAATATGAATTAAGGACCTACTCTTTACGGCTTTTCAGCAAAAACTGAACCAGAACTTTTACAAAGCCTGCATGGTCTAGTTATGGGCTAAGTATACCCAACCCCGGGTAAGTCTTGCTGAGTATTAGTATACTCAGCCTTGCTAGTTATGTGTTTTTCAGGTAATGTCTCTGAAGACCCTACTTACCCTACGCCTTGGCCTTCTGCTGTGCCTGATGGTTGGTCCGTGGAGTGGGAACCGTCCCCGGCCAACACCGACCCTAGCGAGTAATGTCATGCTCGGGCTTAGCATGATGTTAATACTGTCGACGTGTATAATTATCGTACTTTAATTTCCGCTGCTAAGAACTCAACTGTTTTAAATGGTTTGTAATCACTTCTAGCACTCTAGTACTTGTGTTACTCTGCAAACTTTTGTAATATAAGTGTAAAATATGATGGTGATTGTATCTCTGGACTCACCTTCGTGTGAGGTAACCTTATTTGATCCTGTGTTCGGTGGTTTATCGGGACGTTACCCGACAGGCCAAGGGATTATACCGTTTGAAGCACGTTGGTGGCCTCGGAATTGGACTCGCGTACTTGAGCCGGTATAATTCAGGTTGGTTCTGCCACAGCAGAACCCCTTAGAACTTTCTGTTTTCTCGCAGAAAGGGCCCTGGACCTTGTTTTAGCCCTAGATTTCGCGTCTTAGCTCCGTTTTAGGTGATTCTCGCGCTCACGCGATCATTGTAACACGTAGACACTACGTGAAAACCTCAAATAGGTCACGTAGCATTTGTAACAGACCCTTGTAGCCCATTACAACACGCAACATCTGTAACGGTTGTTGTTTGGCACCCGTTACCCATAAGCGCTGCAGGCTTGACCCCGAACTCGCCACCACAACGCCCGTTACCGATGATGTCTTCTGGTAACGGCCGTGATGAAGGCCCGTTACACCAAAATGTTGTAACGGTCGTTAAAGTGCGTCCATTACGAAAAGTGTACTATCAGTAACGGTCTCTTAGTGTCCGTTACCGATCACTGTCGTATCGGTAACGGTCGTTTAAGGACCGTTACAGATAGGGCAGTGATCGTACCGACCTGTTGCCTTTAGTAACGCACGTTACCGATGACCATTTGATGCCCGTTACTGATAGAGCGGTGTTACTTGTGTGATCCGTTGATGCCCATTACCGAAGTGACTGGCGCAGCAGCCGGGGGGCGTTCTCCCGCGCCGTCGCCGCGACCGGCGCTTCCTCGGCCGCGCTCTGTCACACCCGATTTATAAGAACATAAATCGAGCAATCATATATGCGCCAGGATCAAGTCTCGCATATATACAACAGATTATCAAGATATCACAACACATGTCGCGAATAAAAGCGTATAAATTATAAAATGAATATCTTTATTACAACTGAATCAAGAATCAGTTCAAGGAATGCGGAAGCGTAAAATGAATACATGAAGAGCTGGGCACCACAGGGACGTCGACTGGGAGACAAACGCCTAGAAGTCGTCGAAGCCGCTGACGTAATCCTCCACGTTGCCGGGCACTGAGCAGCAGTCGAAGATATCCAAAATAGAACAGAAGAGTAGAGAGGCAAGTGTGAGTACAAACTCGTACTCAACAAGTATAACACGAGCATGAGGCTCTAAGGTTAGCTGACTCAACTGCATTAGCTTTTAATCTTGGCAAATTTTATTAAAGCTAATTACTACAAGTGGATGAGTTACCGTAATCCAAATTTCATAAGAATTAATCAATATTAATTAAGAACTACTGAGAACCCTCCAAACCAAAACCACCCGGGAAATCTCCCTAATCAAAGGTTGATAACCCCACTAATCAGACGGAGGATCTGGGCCGCTCATGACTGTGAGCACAGCTGATATATCAGTTTTACACTCTCGAGAGGTTGCACAACTTTACCCACAAGTCGTGAGCTACGCTAGTTATTCATCACACTTTCTTAGGTGAGATGGCTAGCAAGCACACTACGAGACCGTTACAAAGGACCACGTTGGTAAGGCGTAACCGCTAAGGATTCTGGATCAGCAACGATGGGGCCCACCTCCGGGGGTACAAGACACACAGCACAGACCAAGCCAGAGGAGCAGGGACCATTGAAGCTTACCACCCCTCTTGCCCACGCAGGTAAGTTACTCCCGAACCAACACGACCTAATTAGTAAGTCAAGACCGTCCCATTCCAGTCTTGTGGTTGCGCGGTTGTCCCAGGTTGTCGCTCTATGAACCGGTCCTTATGGAGAGTGGCCAACCAAGCACTAAGCACCGTGCTGGCCCCCTAAACCATGTTTCTACCAAAACATCTTTTAAGGAGACGTGAGCCGCTCAAGCACACAGCACAGAGGGCCACTCTCAGAATTAAGTTGCATAAGACCATTAATCAATTTAATTAAAAAGGACCAAGTGTGTTATAACGCAGCAACCTAGCACAACTAACCAAAATGCAACCCAAAGGATATATATATAGGATATAAAGTGGCTAGGAAAGTCCTTATAGGCATACAGTATTAAAATGCAGTATGAAATTGTATTCAAAAGTGATAGGAGGTTCATGCTATACTTGCCTTCCTCGTACTCTCCCGGCTGCTGCTCGAACTGCTCGGAAGACGGCTGCTCCTGGTACTGCTCCGGTGGCTCGACGTCTATTCACGATCGTAACAGCAATATATGGGCCACACATGCACACACATGCAAACAATAGCAAAATATAAGAAAAACAGTACACCAATACAATAAAACAGCACAAAAAACTAGCCTAGAACTAATCTACGCGTTACAACGATCGTGTGCATATAAAGAACACCTAAAACGGAGCTAAAACGCGAAAACTGCGCTTAAAACAGGACCCAGGGACCTATTTGTAAGAAAAACATGACTTACAGGGGCTTCTGCACAAAACCTGAGGACTTAAACGTAAATAAAGCATAGACTCAGGGGCTAGCTCGTGAAAACACGAGGTTTGGACTGCGGGTTCAATTTCCAGAAAAACCAGGGGCCTAAACGAGAAGAAAAGGACCTGATCGTAAATACTTTTGAACTACAGGTGGACCGCGGGTTGATTCCCCGAAAAGGCGAGGGCTCTTTAGAAAAAAGACAGGGCCGAAGCGGTAAGATCTGTTCTGGGCCCTTAGATCCAGATCGGGCGACTAAGATTAAACTCTTAAAGCGAAGGGGTATCTGTGGATCTGGACGCTTGGATTTGGATCTGACG
The DNA here is from genome assembly GCF_002211085.1 of Panicum hallii. Lineage (NCBI taxonomy): Eukaryota > Viridiplantae > Streptophyta > Magnoliopsida > Poales > Poaceae > Panicum > Panicum hallii. Next base: position 78,655 of record NW_020356256.1, on the reverse strand, counting down.
GCGCGAGCGAAACGGTACGCGGGTTCTGATCTGATCCGTTGGTCGCGGATCGGACGGCCAGGACCAAAGGGGGAGGGAAACAGGGGCCGGCGGCGGCTATTGCTCGTCGGCGCTGCGTTCCCGTGACGGGGGCTCACCGGACTTGGTCAAATCCGGTCGTTCGGGGGTCGATTCGACCCAGGCTTGGGTCTAAGATGGACTACACGCCATGCGCAATCCTCACGGGGCATCAACTGGGCTTGGCGGCCCTCTGGACAGCGGGAACGGTGGCAGCGGCGGGTCTGTGCGGCAGAGGCCGCCGGCGATGCGCGTGCCTCCGCGGTTTTGGCACCTGAGCCCTAGTAAACAGTCGTGTGCGCGTGCCTGGCTCATAAGCAGGGTAGAACGGGGATTGGTTCGGGTTGTGCTGGGCTGCAGGGGTGAGGCCATGGCGGAGTGGCGGCGGGGACACGCCGGCGTTGGCGTTCTGTCCTCGAAGACGGCCTACAGCCTACCAAATTTAGCGCAAAAGAAAAGGGGAGGTGCCGTAGTGCTCACCGAGAGTTCAAATCGGCTAGCGCGGTACACCGAGACGTCGATGGCGAGCTCCGGCGGTGGTCACGGGCGGCGCTTCGAAGGAGGGGTCGATGCAGCGATACTCCGAGCGTCTGGGTTCCGTGATTCGTCGCGTGGAGCCCCTGTGAAGGTGCTACGGGGGTCAAGACGAGCCAAGGGCCACCGGCGGCGGAACAAACGAGCGGCGGAGCTTCTCACCGGCGTCGGCTCCTGGTGAAATTCCGATGCGGATACGGGGCAGGGGTCGGGAACAGGAGGTTGGCGACAACCTTGGTGACCAGGCGAAACTAAAGCGAAGAATTGCAGGGGTGTAGCTGCAACGAGGCGGCCGGTCGACGGCGGAGCAGCAACTTCGCGCGGCGGAGGGAACCGTGGCGGCGGCGCTAGGGTTTGGGCGGCTGAGGGGTAGGGGATAAGGCGCAGAAGAGTCGCGGGGGGGTGGTTTTAAGGGAAAAACGGAAGCCTTCGGGGACGCTCGGGAGAACTGCCAGCGGAGATCACGGCGAGCTGGGCGCGGCCGGTAGCGAGGGGAGGAAGAAGGGGGAAAACCGGCGCTGACGGGTAGGACCCAACGGTCAGAGAGAGAGAGGAGGTGGGAGGGGCGCGATCGGGCTGGGGGCAGGGGAAATGGACCGGGGCTCGGCCCACGCGGAAGAAAGGAACGAGGGGAGAGTTGCTGGGCCTCGGGTGGCCCATGCGGGAGTAAGGAGAGGAAAAGAGCCCGAGGGGGAAGAGAGAGGGAAGTGGGCCGGGCTGAGAGAGAGATGACTGGTTTCTTTCCTCCTTCTTTCATTTTTTTTCTACACTCAACTCATTCAAACCATTCAATTTGAATTCAAAAAATTTTGAATTCAAACCCACACAAATAAAACAATGCTGCAGCATGAATGCACAAACAATTTAACCTTATGACAAATTTTAATTACTTGTATTATAAAAATTACTTTAAATGCGAGATAAATTAGGGACAACTCTGGAAATTTTATTTGAGCCCAAAATAAATTCATTAAAAATTAAGGAAATTACCTTAGGGTGTTACAACCTACCCCCCTTACAGGAATCTCATCCCGAGATTCGGATAGGCTAGCTAGCAAAGAGGCCGGGATATGTCTTACTTAGCTCATCTTCTCGCTCCCAGGTAGCCTCATCCTCCGTATGATGACTCCACTGAACACGGCACATCTTGATCTTCTTGTTTCTGGTAACCCTCTCAGACGTCTCCAGAATCTTCACCGGATGCTCGACATAGGTCAGATCCTCCTGCACATCCAACCCTTCTATCGGTGCTTGCTCTTCTGGCACTCTCAAGCACTTCTTCAGCTGAGACACGTGGAACACATCGTGCACTCCTGAGAGATTGAGTGGCAACTCCAAACGATATGCCACCTCACCTTTCCGTTCCAAAACCTTGAACGGACCAATGTATCGAGGAGCTAGCTTCCCTCGTACATTAAACCTGCGGATTCCTCTCATCGGCGAGACCTTCAGATACACATGATCACCCACTGCAAAGGTCAAATCTCGGCGACGAACATCCGCATAGCTCTTCTGACGAGTCTGAGCGACCCTCAGATTTTCTCGTACCTGCTGTACCAGCTGTTCGGCCTCCTCAACAATATTCGGACCAAACACCTGCCTCTCACCAATCTGATCCCAATACAGCGGAGTCCTGCATTTCCGACCATACAGAGCCTCAAACGGGGATTTCTTCGGACTGGCCTGATAACTGTTGTTATAAGAAAACTCTGCATACGGCAGGCATTTATCCCAGCTGGTACCATACTGAATAGCACAGGCTCGAAGCATATCCTCCAACACTTGGTTGGTCCTTTCTGTCTGCCCATCTGTCTGAGGATGATAAGCAGTACTGAAACGCAGCTTCGTATCCAACGAATCGTGCAACTGCTCCCAGAACCGTGAAGTGAACTGAGATCCTCGATCAGATATAATCTTCTTTGGAACACCATGCAGACAGACAATCCTGGAAATGTACAACTCTGCGAGTCTAGCGCCGGAGTAAGTAGTGTTTACCGGAATGAAGTGGGCAACCTTCGTCAACCGATCCACTACTACCCATATGGAGTTGTACCCTTTCTGAGTACGAGGCAAGCCAACAATGAAGTCCATTGTGATTTCCTCCCATTTCCACTCTGGAATCTTCAACGGCTGCAATAACCCTGCTGGCCTCTGATGCTCTGCCTTGACACGCTGACAAGTGTCACAGATAGCCACGTACTCCGCAACGGAACGCTTCATTCCATACCACCAGAATCGTTCCTTTAGGTCGTAATACATCTTCGTGCTGCCTGGATGGATAGAATACGCTGTATCATGAGCCTCACTCAGAATCAACTTTCTGAGGTCATTCACATCCGGCACACATATACGACCCTTGTACCACAAGGTACCCTGATCATCCTCTCGGAAATGAGGAGCCTTGCCAATCTTGAGCAACTCACGAATCTCCTGCAGCTTCTGATCCTCCTTCTGATGCTGCCTGATCTCAGCCTCTAGAGTGGGTTCCGCCTCGAACGATGTACCCGAGGTATGATACAAGAAACCCAGGCTCAACTGCTCAAACTCCTCACATAACTCCTGAGGCATCTGAAAAGCCACGGCCATGTTAACATAGCTCTTCCTGCTCAGAGCATCTGCTACAACATTGGCCTTGCCCGGATGATAGTGAATCTCCAGGTCATAATCCTTGACCAACTCCAGCCATCTTCTCTGCCGCATGTTCAGCTCACTCTGAGTAAAAATATACTTGAGGCTCTTGTGATCGGTGTAAATATCACACCTCTGTCCAAACAAGTAATGCCTCCATATCTTCAGAGCATGCACAACTGCGGCTAACTCCATATCATGAGTGGGATAATTCAGCTCATGCCGGCGCAACTGCCACGAAGCATAAGCTATCACTCTGCCTTCCTGCATCAGGACGCAACCAAGACCATCCCTCGAAGCATCACAATACACTGTGAACCTCTTGCTCTGGTCTGGCAGAGTAAGGACTGGTGCCGTAGTCAGCCTCTTCTTCAGCTCCTCGAAGGCCTTCTGACGCTCATCAGTCCAAGAGAAATCCACACCCTTCTCTAGCAAGGAAGTCAAAGGCTTCGCAATCTTGGAGAAATTCTCAATGAACCTCCGATAATAACCTGCTAAGCCCAGAAAGGAACGTACTTCCTTCACCGTCTGTGGTACAACCCAGTCAAGCACATCCTTCACCTTCCCGGGGTCCACAGCAATACCTCCCTTGGAGATAACATGACCGAGGAATGGAACCTCGTCAATCCAGAACTCGCACTTGCTGAGCTTGGCATACAGCTTGTGCTCTCTGAGCCTCTGCAACACGAGCCTCAGATGTTTCTCATGCTCCGCTTCTGACTTGGAATATATCAGGATGTCATCAATGAATATCACCACAAAGGTGTCCAGATAATCCATGAAAACCTTGTTCATCAGATGCATGAAGAAAGCCGGAGCATTAGTCAAGCCGAAGGACATGACCGTATACTCGTATAGCCCATACTTGCAGGTGAATGCCGTCTTCTGAATATCCTCAGGGCGAATCTTCAGCTGATGATAACCAGAACGCAGATCAATCTTCGAGAATACACAAGCACCCTGAAGCTGATCAAAGAGATCCTCAATACGGGGCAGTGGATGCTTGTTCTTGATGGTGACTGCATTCAGATCCCGATAATCGACGCACATTCTCTTCGCGCCATCCTTCTTCTCTACAAGCAACACAGGAAAAGCCCAAGGAGAGAAACTGCGACGGATATAACCCTTAGCTAGCAACTCATCGACAGTCTTCTTAACCTCCTCATGCTCGACAGGAGCCATACGATAGGGCCTCTTAGCAATAGGAGCTGTGCCAGGCAAGAGATCAATAGAAAACTCAATGTCGCGATCAGGCGGCATACCTGGCAAATCATCCGGGAAAACATCCGGGAATTCAGACACCACGCGAATACCATCCGTGGGTCTAGCCTCCATCTGATTAAGAAATCCAGAAGGCTCCGTAGCTCCAACAGTAACCTCCTGACCATCCGGTGCTGACAGAAGAACCGTCCTCTGAGCACAATCTATCCGGACTCCCCACTTAGCAAGAGTCTCCATCCCTAGGATCACATCAATGCCCTTTGAGTCTAGCACCATCAGATTTGCACTGAAATCTACCCCCCTTATAGCCACACTGACTCTGGGACAGAAGACATGAGACCTCAACTGCCCTCCCGGTGAAGATACTAACATGCACCTCTTTAATGTGCTAGTAGGAATACCATGATGCTCAACAAAAGACTGGGTGATGAAAGAATGTGTAGCACCAGTATCAAAAAGCACTGTAGCAGGATGGGTGTTGACCATGAACGTACCAATAACCACGTTAGGAGCTTCGGCCGCCGACTCGGCCGTCACGTGGTTCACCCTGCCCTGAGCTGGGGCCTTGGGCTGTGCTGCATGCCACTGCTGCCCTGCCTGCACCTTCCAAGGGCAGACGTTGGCGTAGTGCCCTGGCTCGCCACAGTGGAAGCACACTCGCGGAAATGCAGCGGCCTGCTGCCCAGGAGGAGGAGTGGGCGCTCCCTGCCTCTGAGCTGGTGGAGCCGGAGGCGCCGGAAGTCTCTGACCCTATCCCGCCTGCTGCTGCTGCTGAGGACGAGGCGGAAGCTGCTGCCGCTGCTGGTACTGCTGGGGCGGCCTCTGCTGCTGCTGTGGTGGATGCTGATAGCGGGGACGAGTGTTGCTGCCCGAAGAGGATGGAGCCATCTTCCTCTTCTTATCCTCAATCTCCCGGCGCTTACGCTCGGTGTTGAGGGCAGCATCAACCAGCTGGTTGAAGTTGTCGAAGCGATGGTTCAGCAGCGCATACTGGATGTGATCATCCAGCCCCTCCTTGAAGTACTCCTGCTTATCGCTATCACGAGCGACGTCAGCAGGGGCGTAACGGGCAAGCTGAAGGAAACGGTCACGGTACTCCGTCACCGTCATAGATCCCTGAAATAAAGAACACAGATAACAAGGATAGAAACCGCTCAATTGGTCAGGTGTTACGAAAGAAATCAAGGATAGATCGAGCTCAAAAGAAATGGTAGGGAATTCCGTTAAATTTTACCTGCTTAAGGGCACGGAACTCCTTCTGCTTCATCTTCATGATGCCCTCAGGAATGTGATGGTTCCTGAAACGCTCACGGAACTGGTCCCACGTGAGGGCATCACGATCCCGAGCTGGGTAGGACTCCCACCAGTCAAGAGCGGAGCCTCGCAGCTGCCCTGCTGCGTACAGAACCCGCTCTCGGTCGTCGCACTGCGCAACAACCAACTGGCGCTCCACCGAACGAAGCCAGTCGTCCGCCTGGAGTGGGTCCGTGGCGTGAGAGAAGGTCGGAGGATGACCTCTCAGGAAGTCCGCACGCCTGTCACGGGGCTGAGGTGGCGGAGGAGGCGGCGGCTGAGCATGGATCTGCTGCAGAGCCTGAACGGTGTTGTTCAGGGTCGCCATCATCTGCATCTGGAGCTGGAAGAACTGCTCCGGGGTCAGTGGTGGCGGCATCGGCAGCGGCTGACCGGTACTCTGGTTGTTCTGCTCCTGCTGGTCAGAACCGGAACCGGTGCGCCTGGTGTTCACCATCTGGTTGCAACAATCGAAATTTATGAGAATAAGATATGGTGCCGCTGAGGAAATGAAGCTTCGATAAGATATAACAGAGAGAAAGGAATATAGGTTTTACCCCCAACGATCTAAATCAAATTTTATTATTTAGTTCAAGTGGGGTTAAGATCAATTTGCATGAACAAGTTTAACTACTAGACTATGCAATCACCCAAAAATCCAAATCAAACATTTGCACAATAACAAACATTCAATATTCACAACTTAGTCGAGTTTTCCACACTACTCGACTAACACACTCGTTCTAGCGTATTTTCATAGGGACAACCTAAACTTATAAATTACCGGATTAGGCGACTCAGGCCAACTTCTACGGAAGCTCAAGCTATTTCTCAGAAAAGACGGGGAGATAGCAAATCTAGGGCTTAAGACTCAAGGAATAGAAGCAGAAAATCAGGTTTAGGTTTTGCGGAAGCAGAGCAAGCGGAAAGAAGTCCTAAACTCGACCAGTTCTATCTAGGTTTCGTCCTACAGTCGACACGGCTCTGATACCAATCTGTCACACCCAATTTATAAGAACATAAATCAAGCAATCATATATGCGCCAGGATCAAGTCTCGCATATATACAACAGATTATCAAGATATCACAACACATGTCGCGAATAAAAGCGTATAAATTATAAAATGAATATCTTTATTACAACTGAATCAAGAATCAGTTCAAGGAATGCAGAAGCGTAAAATGAATACATGAAGAGCTGGGCACCACAGGGACGTCGACTGGGAGACAAACGCCTAGAAGTCGTCGAAGCCGCTGACGTAATCCTCCACGTTGCCGGGCACTGAGCAGCAGTCGAAGATATCCAAAATAGAACAGAAGAGTAGAGAGGCAAGTGTGAGTACAAACTCGTACTCAACAAGTATAACACGAGCATGAGGCTCTAAGGTTAGCTGACTCAACTGCATTAGCTTTTAATCTTGGCAAATTTTATTAAAGCTAATTACTACAAGTGGATGAGTTACCGTAATCCAAATTTCATAAGAATTAATCAATATTAATTAAGAACTACTGAGAACCCTCCAAACCAAAACCACCCGGGAAATCTCCCTAATCAAAGGTTGATAACCCCACTAATCAGACGGAGGATCTGGGCCGCTCATGACTGTGAGCACAGCTGATATATCAGTTTTACACTCTCGAGAGGTTGCACAACTTTACCCACAAGTCGTGAGCTACGCTAGTTATTCATCACACTTCCTTAGGTGAGATGGCTAGCAAGCACACTACGAGACCGTTACAAAGGACCACGTTGGTAAGGCGTAACCGCTAAGGATTCTGGATCAGCAACGATGGGGCCCACCTCCGGGGGTACAAGACACACAGCACAGACCAAGCCGGAGGAGCAGGGACCATTGAAGCTTACCACCCCTCTTGCCCATGCAGGTAAGTTACTCCCGAACCAACACGACCTAATTAGTAAGTCAAGACCGTCCCATTCCAGTCTTGTGGTTGCGCGGTTGTCCCAGGTTGTCGCTCTATGAACCGGTCCTTATGGAGAGTGGCCAACCAAGCACTAAGCACCGTGCTGGCCCCCTAAACCATGTTTCTACCAAAACATCTTTTAAGGAGACGTGAGCCGCTCAAGCACACAGCACAGAGGGCCACTCTCAGAATTAAGTTGCATAAGACCATTAATCAATTTAATTAAAAAGGACCAAGTGTGTTATAGCGCAGCAACCTAGCACAACTAACCAAAATGCAACCCAAAGGATATATATATAGGATATAAAGTGGCTAGGAAAGTCCTTATAGGCATACAGTATTAAAATGCAGTATGAAATTGTATTCAAAAGTGATAGGAGGTTCATGCTATACTTGCCTTCCTCGTACTCTCCCGGCTGCTGCTCGAACTGCTCGGAAGACGGCTGCTCCTGGTACTGCTCCGGTGGCTCGACGTCTATTCACGATCGTAACAGCAATACATGGGCCACACATGCACACACATGCAAACAATAGCAAAATATAAGAAAAACAGTACACCAATACAATAAAACAGCACAAAAAACTAGCCTAGAACTAATCTACGCGTTACAACGATCGTGTGCATATAAAGAACACCTAAAACGGAGCTAAAACGCGAAAACTGCGCTTAAAACAGGACCCAGGGACCTATTTGTAAGAAAAACATGACTTACAGGGGCTTCTGCACAAAACCTGAGGACTTAAACGTAAATAAAGCATAGACTCAGGGGCTAGCTCGTGAAAACACGAGGTTTGGACTGCGGGTTCAATTTCCAGAAAAACCAGGGGCCTAAACGAGAAGAAAAGGACCTGATCGTAAATACTTTTGAACTACAGGTGGACCGCGGGTTGATTCCCCGAAAAGGCGAGGGCTCTTTAGCAAAAAGACAGGGCCGAAGCGGTAAGATCTGTTCTGGGCCCTTAGATCCAGATCGGGCGACTGAGATTAAACTCTTAAAGCGAAGGGGTATCTGTGGATCTGGACGCTTGGATTTGGATCTGACGGCGCGAGCGAAACGGTACGCGGGTTCTGATCTGATCCGTTGGTCGCGGATCGGACGGCCAGGACCAAAGGGGGAGGGAAACAGGGGCCGGCGGCGGCTATTGCTCGCCGGCGCTGCGTTCCCGTGACGGTGGCTCACCGGACTTGGTCAAATCCGGTCGTTCGGGGGTCGATTCGACCCAGGCTTGGGTCTAAGATGGACTACACGCCATGCGCAATCCTCACGGGGCATCAACTGGGCTTGGCGGCCCTCTGGACAGCAGGAACGGTGGCAGCGGCGAGTCTGTGCGGCAGAGGCCGCCGGCGATGCGCGTGCCTCCGCGGTTTTGGCACCTGAGCCCTAGTAAACAGTCGTGTGCGCGTGCCTGGCTCATAAGCAGGGTAGAACGGGGATTGGTTCGGGTTGTGCTGGGCTGCAGGGGTGAGGCCATGGCGGAGTGGCGGCGGGGACACGCCGGCGTTGGCGTTCTGTCCTCGAAGACGGCCTACAGCCTACCAAATTTAGCGCAAAAGAAAAGGGGAGGTGCCGTAGTGCTCACCGAGAGTTCAAATCGGCTAGCGCGGTACACCGAGACGTCGATGGCGAGCTCCGGCGGTGGTCACGGGTGGCGCTTCGAAGGAGGGGTCGATGCAGCGATACTCCGAGCGTCTGGGTTCCGTGATTCGTCGCGTGGAGCCCCTGTGAAGGTGCTACGGGGGTCAAGACGAGCCAAGGGCCACCGGCGGCGGAACAAACGAGTGGCGGAGCTTCTCACCGGCGTCGGCTCCTGGTGAAATTCCGATGCGGATACGGGGCAGGGGTCGGGAACAGGAGGTTGGCGACAACCTTGGTGACCAGGCGAAACTAAAGCGAAGAATTGCAGGGGTGTAGCTGCAACGAGGCGGCCGGTCGACGGCGGAGCAGCAACTTCGCGCGGCGGAGGGAACCGTGGCGGCGGCGCTAGGGTTTGGGCGGCTGAGGGGTAGGGGATAAGGCGCAGAAGAGTCGCGGGGGGTGGTTTTAAGGGAAAAACGGAAGCCTTCGGGGACGCTCGGGAGAACTGCCAGCGGAGATCACGGCGAGCTGGGCGCGGCCGGTAGCGAGGGGAGGAAGAAGGGGGAAAACCGGCGCTGACGGGTAGGACCCAACGGTCAGAGAGAGAGAGGAGGTGGGAGGGGCGCGATCGGGCTGGGGGCAGGGGAAATGGACCGGGGCTCGGCCCACGCGGAAGAAAGGAACGAGGGGAGAGTTGCTGGGCCTCGGGTGGCCCATGCGGGAGTAAGGAGAGGAAAAGAGCCCGAGGGGGAAGAGAGAGGGAAGTGGGCCGGGCTGAGAGAGAGATGACTGGTTTCTTTCCTCCTTCTTTCATTTTTTTTCTACACTCAACTCATTCAAACCATTCAATTTGAATTCAAAAAATTTTGAATTCAAACCCACACAAATAAAACAATGCTGCAGCATGAATGCACAAACAATTTAACCTTATGACAAATTTTAATTACTTGTATTATAAAAATTACTTTAAATGCGAGATAAATTAGGGACAACTCTGGAAATTTTATTTGAGCCCAAAATAAATTCATTAAAAATTAAGGAAATTACCTTAGGGTGTTACACGCTCCTCCACCGCCGTCAAGCTGGAGCGCGGCGGCGCTGCTGCTGGACGTGCCCTGCTGCTGCTGCCTCCGCGCCGGCATCACCGAAGGTGCCGGCGGACGTCGACCACCATGTCCTCCGCGCCGTCGCCGTCGTCCAAAGCAGCAGCCCTTCTTCCACTCCGTCGCCGCGGCCGCGGCCGCGACGCCGCCTCCTCCTCGGGCGCGCTCGTAGACAGTCCTCCTCAAGGTGGAAATTGCCCCCTTTTATTGAACTTTGCTGTCCTAATCCTCTTACTCATCAGTTTTGGTGATGAATTATGCTCATTTGATGTATGGAAATTGCCCTTGTTCATTGAACTTGTAGATGGCAGCTGCTGATCGGGCTTGGATGTACAGACAGCCCCGAGATTGGGACAATTTCATAACCGGGGTCAATGGTTTTCTAGGTCAAGAAGAGGCAGATATGAGAAACCGTGGTGTTCAGGCAATGTATTGCCCCTGCATAGATTGTCTCAACCAGAAGAAGTTCGGACAACGGGACAACATTTTTCATCATTTGATCACACGTGGTTTCGCAAAAAATTACACGTGTTGGAACAAACATGGTGAGGAAGGCCTTAATGAAGTCGAAGTAGGATGCCTAAATGAAGGTGAAGCGCGACACCATGGTCAAGGCCTTAATGAAGGGGCAGCACGATGCCATGATGAAGCCCTTGATGAAGGTGGAGTTTTTGGGGAAAATGAACCATTCCCACCCTTTGTTAGGAGGCCTAATGATATGACTGATCAAGAAGTTACGGGCTTCGATGATGGTGAGGTGTTGCAACGTGTGCACAATGTTGATCAAATGGTGCGGGATGTTGAGTTTCAAGGAGTGTACACAACTTCTGAATTAGCGAGGCTGAAGCAGTTCATTGAAGATTCAAAGAAACCCCTCTATCCTGGTTGCCAGAAGTACTCTCGCCTTTCTAGTGATCTAAAACTTCTGCAGCTTAAGGCAGATCATGGTTGGAGCAACAAAAGTTTCAAACAACTATTAGATCTGCTTAGAGACATGCTACCTGAGGGAAACCAAGTAGCCAAGTCTGTCTATGAGGCAAAGAAGATAATCTGTCCTCTGGGAATAGAGGTTGAAAAAATTCATGCATGCAAGAACAGTTGTGTATTGTTCCATGGAGACTATGCAGACCTTGACAAGTGCCCCAAGTGTGGGTGTGATCGGTACAAGAGGAAAAAAGATGGTGGAGATGATAATGCTGATGACGGGAACGTGCCCGTGGAGATCAGAGGCAAGAAGAAGGTTAACAGAGGGGGTCCTGTGAGGGTGGCATGGTATTTTCCCATCATTCCCCGGTTGAAAAGATGGTTCGCCACAAGAAAGGAGGCCCAACTCTTGCGTTGGCATAAGGAAGGCCGAAAAAAGAAAAATGACAAGCTTAGGGACCCCGCAGATGCAGCACAATGGGGTAACATTGATTCCCACTTTAAGTGGTTTGCTGATGATTGCAGAAACCTTCGCTTCGCTATGAGCACAGATGGCGTTAACCCTTTCGGTAACCAGAGTTCAACACATAGCACCTGGCCTGTCATGCTGTCAATGTGCAACCTTCCACCCTGGCTATGCAAGAAACGGAAATACATGATGCTGACAATATTGGTCTCTGGGCCAAAGCAACCTAGCGACCGTATTGATGTCTACTTGAGGCCACTAGTTGATGACTTGAAGACACTTTGGAAGCCTGGTGTGAAGGAGGTTTGGGATGAGTTCGGGCGTGAGGAGTTCTGTGACACTCAGGTAATTAGTTTGGTCATACCTTAGATTTTTGATATGTTTTTATGTCCAAAGTATGACAAAATGTGTGTTTAATATGTGCAATGTTGTGGAAAAAGTGATGTTTATGTAATTAAATTTAACTAGAGGTCCTTTTATGCAAAATAGATAGAAGTAGAGGGAAAAGTTTAAAAACATGAGGGTTATTTTGCAAAAAGTGATATCTGTGGTTAAATTGCAAAAATATGTGAAATTACCCTTGGGTATACATGTAAAAATAATTTTACCCATAGGATTTACATAAAATGTGAAATTTTTACTAAGTCTATTTAATTTCCAAAACTATTGCTCAAATGCAGATGAACCTTAAAGAGAAGTTGTAGAGTTTGAAAAACTATGCACTTTTGCTTTTTGGACCATCTTCATTTAAGTACTGGTTTAAAAGTTGTAAGCCCTTTTCAATCAAGGCCCTGCTTTTCTCTGAAATTGCAAAACAGTCCTTGGTTCAGTTCATCCCCTTTCTCCCTCCTGGCGCCTCTGCCCTCCCCTGCTCTGCTTCCCTGGTGCCTCTGCCGCCGGAGTAATGCGCCGCTCTGGCTCACCGCCGGCCACCTCTTGTTCTCCCCCGTCCACGCGTCTGTTCCTTGTGCAACCACCGCTCTAGCCCCCTCCGGGTGGCGTCTTGTCCGCGCGCCACGGTGTCCGCGCGATGCCAGCACTGCTCGCCGGCGGTTCTGTCGCCGCCGAGCCTCTGCGGTTCATCCTCCCCCGTATCTCCCGCAAACCGAGGCCTTGCTCGTCGTACCCTCCCTTCTCACCTTGCCTGCCTACAAAAGGGGAGCTCCAGGCCTTCCCCGCGCGCGTTCAGACCTCGCTGCCACCCCATTAGCGCCGCCAAGCTCCGGTCACCGTGGAGCTCGTCTCTCCGCTCTTTTCCTCCCCAAATTGACCACACCGTAGGCTTCCCTGTGCCCCACTGCAGCCTCCCGGCCCGGCCCTTCCCTCCTTCGCCCGCCGGAAGCTCCCCGCCGCCGTGCGCCACCGGCCGCCGGTCTGGCCCTCCGTGGGCAGCCCGATTCCGGCCATCCCGAGCCTTCCCAGGACCACCCACAGGTAGCCCAAGACCTCCTCGTGCTCCCCCTCCCTTTCCCCCTCGCCGCCGGCGACTTCCCCGGCCGGAATTTGGCCGGACATGTGTTCCCCCACCGCCGGCCATGGCCCTGGACCTGATTGCCCTCTGAGTTTTCCTTCCAGGGGGTTAGATGTAAAACACTGGGACTGATGTGTAAAGGATGCCTGTTATTTCATGTGAAAGCATTTCCTGTCTTGTAAAATTCGTAGTAATTCATAGAAAAATCCAAAAATAGCAAAACCAGTTTTGTTAGGAACTAGATTCCAAACTCTATGACTTTTGTTAATAGAGTTTAGTTTGAAACAAAATATTTCTACCTGTATTTTTAACCTAAAATTAAGGGTAGTTTATGCCTAACTTTGATACTTCATGCTTTGTTTATGAAGTTTAGTATAAATAATCTATAAATTCTAAGCATCTTTGTGCAAATTTTCAAACTCAAATTTGATTTAAACTTAACTTCTTTTATTTTGAAACTTTCAAATTTAAAATAAACCTAATGTATAGCCTTCTTTAATCAGAATCTTTTATCATTCACTAATGTAATATTTTATAATGTTTAATATATAATCAAATCTCTATAATCTTTTATTTAAAAGTTTGAATCCAAATTTTAGTTCATTTCAAATTTGATTTAAATATTTTAGTTCTTATTGCAATAAACCCTACCATATCTTTATAAATAGTGTTTTAAATCTAAAACCTCTATATTTTATGCATGTTTGTGTGTTAATTGGATGAGTTATAATATTTGAAATGTGAAATTTTAAATTTAAATTTCACCTTATTTAATTTATTGCATCTCATATAGAATCAACGACACTCGACGACGGGGACTACGAACTGGTCTTAGGACAAGACCAAGGCTTTCCAAAAGATCCAACGCAAGTCGTCGAGGGACCAACTGAAGCTCCGAACCCGAGTTCGGAAATCTCTGACACTCCTGCCCTCAACCCTACTCTAGAAGGCAAGCCCCGGACATATCCCATTACTTTATTTACACTGCAATCTATGCTTATTTATATTATATCTTGCATTAAGTCTAGGAGTTGAAGTGAAACCCTAGATGCATGAATCCTAGGAATCCAATGTAATGCTCCCGAGTCCTTATCGGTTAGATGTTTCGCTAATAGGACCGGTAGAAGTCGGGTGATTTCCTGTCACTCGCGCGATATAGGAGTTGCATGTTTACATCTCTGCAACCACTATAAGGATGACGGACAGGGTCATGTGTTGTATCATGACCTGAGGTTTTACCCTGTCTGTTTTGATAAAAATCTTAAGGTCGGAATGTGTGGTAGTGGTGGCTAAGTTTTTGAAAGTACTAGCCACATGCCGCGAAATATGGTAAGCGGTAAGCCTAGTAACCAATCGGCCCGGCAAGTGGACATACCTCCCACCACTCGATTTTATGTTATGTCCACACCCACCGACGTGCGGGAGTACGTTCTGCAAGGCAGACGGGAATACGGGTTTTGTAGTCGCGCTACAAACGTATGTCCTGTACACATTGGGTGTGCGTACGGTCCTGCAGTCGCTTGTGGTGGACCTGATCCACGACCCGGAATGAAAGGCAAACGGTTGCTTTGGAACACCCTGTTGAATGTTCCAAGCGTGTGTGCTAGGTTTACCTTGCAAGGTCAAATTCGATTCGAATCGTCCGCCTCTCATGAGGATTGAGATTGCTTATCCCTTCTGCCACATTGAGTAAAAAGTGGAACTAATGATGGAAAATCTTGATGAATGATAATCACTACCTTGCTTGCTTAGTGTAGGTGCTAATCTAGAATAATTACTCAACTAGAAGATGAAAGCTAAAACTTGAAAGTAGTACGTACTCTTTGTTACTTTTCAGATGAAAATAAACCCAGAGCCTTTACAATGCCTTCATGAGTCTAGTTAAGGGCTAAGTATACCCAGCCCCGGGTAAGCCTTGCTGAGTATTAGAATACTCAGCCTTGCCAATATCTGTTTTCAGGTACGACCTATGAGAATCCCACGGACAACCTTGTGTGGCCAACGTCCGTTCCTTTTGGCTGGTCCGTGGAGTGGGACCCGTCCCCGGCCGGCACAGACCCTCCGGAGTGACACCAGGCCCTGGGCTAAGCTTGGTGTCCGTCTTCGCGACGTGTGTAGTCGCGTAAAAACTTTTTCTTCCGCTGTGAGTTTAGACAAGCTGTTACGCTTGTCAGATTGAACATGGTTTGTATGAATTTACTTATCTTTGAACTCGGTTTGTAATAATGTATGTATGGTTGTAAATTAAAAAGTTGATGAGCTATTCTGTGATGTGAACTCGCCTTTGTGCGAGGTAAACCTGCTTCGATCCTGCTGAACCGTGGTTGTATCGGGCGGAGACCCGACAGACCAAAGGATTGTTCCGTTTGAAGTGCGTTAAGCTGATTGCAGTTGTACGGCGATCAATAACGCACTTGAGCCGGAATAATTCGAGCGGTTCTGCCACAGCTGGTATCAGAGCTGTAGGTTTATCTTTACATCTAGAATAGCTCTTAAAAGGTGTTTTCTGGATAAAAGTTTGTCAACAAATGAATTTATAAAGCACGTTGGATCCGTTAAGGCTGTGCTTAGAACGTAAAGCCCTAAGGGTTTATATGGGAAAGTATCAGGTGGCTAATAGTATCTATATATGTATAGATAGTTCTGACTTGCAGCACTACTTTCCGTCAAAACTTAAATTCCTGCACAATCCAACCTTACTTCCTGTAACGACATCTACGTACGGAGGTAAGAAGGTAAGGATCCTCAGCCAACTGAGGGAGCTTGGCCTTCCTGTCGGTGATGCGAACCGAACGCTGTTTCTCAAGCAGTGGCCTACTTGAGATGCTGCCAATATACCAACTTAGGTTGATTATATTGGGAGTATATGGTTCGGCGCAGGGTATGGCGATCGCTGTTCATACCCCCGCATTTTGCGGTACCCCCGTGAATACGTTGTTTCGATAACGTATGTTAACGTTGTCTGTACGGCGGTAATTGTACAGATGCTGTTTCTATAGTGAACAGTACTGTTTGGGGACGCTTTCATGTCGTGCTGCCATGAAAGGTTCATGAGATATATATATATATATCTGTGTATTCTTCTGCAGGTACACTAACTACGTTTACGCTATTAGGATGCGTAGGGTTTATCGATTAGATATATATAGTGAGAGCCGTATGGTTATGCCACCGAAACTAACTACGTAAGTCCGAACATATTCGGCAGTTGTTTTGGTTGTGAGGGCGAGTAGTGCGTGCATGCATAATCTGTTAACAAAAGGATTTTCATATATGAAGGATATGTTGTTTGTTTTTGGAATGGGCTAATGGAGTTCTAAGGATAGTATTAGGTTGGGTATCCTATATAGAATTCTAGGTTTTCATCTGATTATCAGTCCTTGCTGTTATCAGCATTGACTATCTTGTTCTGTTTATCTTGGGCTCTCTTAACAAGATAAAAAGTTCCACCATTTGCATTCTGGTCGCAGATGGCAACACCTTCTAACGTTTTCTAGGATTCGGAGGGGCATCTTCATACTAATGCCCTCCATTGGGAAGGTTTTCCACGTCTACTTTGGGAGTCCTTGCAGTCTTTTTACTACACGGAGCCTCCTCAGTATGATGCTGTCGAGTTTATGGAGGATGGGATTCATAGAGCTCATGTCCTAATGACAATTCCACAGCATCCATTTCACTCTCAATGGTCGCCCATCGAAGTTAATGTAATGGGCTATCGTATCGTGGATACTATTGAAGCAGCGGCATTAGAGGCAATCTACCATTTCTGTATTCAGCATCCAAAAGAAGTTGCAGGAAAGCCCATTGGGTTATTCTCAATGACAAATCCTGATGAGCCAGAATGGAATCTCAGAATCGTCCCTGAGAGTCATAGATTGAATGGTCCACCGGAGGAAGCACTCCAAGGGATGATGCGGTTTATGAATGTACAATATCATTATCATCTACTTCTGCGTCATGAGTTGGGCCGAGCAATCTATATTGCCCGAGGTCACTACAGAGAAGCTGATAGAAAAAATACTCAAGTGGATCAGCTTCAGGCTTTAGTGACTCAAAAGGAAGAGATTATCGCGGCACGGGATGAAACCATCCATCATCGTGAAGATCAGATCAATGAGAGTGATCACATAATCACTCAGCGAGATACTGTTATTGAATTTCTACAGGCACAAGTTCAAGATCTGATCCTTGCGGTGGATGATGCTCAAGCTCAGATTGAAGAATTGCAGCAGCCCCCGATTCCTCCCGTTGCACCTGCAGCACCCGAAGCTGAAGAAGAAGATCCAGAGGAGATTGAAGGAGTCTCAGAACTTGATTCTGAGCATGGAGATCCTGTTATCAGTCCCCATCATTCCTCTTCTGGTAGCCAGTCGTCAGTAGGAAACCTTAACGACTTTTAGCCTGTCGCTCTCCTCGCTGTTCTGGATGTAACTTAGGTGGGGTGTAGTTACCTAGTTATATAGCCACTGGTTGTATATGTGGCATGCGTTGTTAGGTAAAAGTTTGTAATAGTGCGAATGTATCAATATGAGGTGTAAGGATATTAGTATCTATGTAGTAATCCAAATCCTGAGTTTTGGTTATCCTGTTCAAAATCGGTGCATCTATTATAAGTGGATTGAATGGATGTTCTTTTGGGAATGAACTGGATGACGCAACACCATGTGTCTTTAGATATCACTTCTCGCACTGTGGAAATAGGTTCACCGGAGAATGAACCTACCATTCTTTATCTTCCACAATCAAAGTCTTTTAACACTTGCACTTATGTTGCATCTGGGGTCAAGCTAGAAGATATTCCAGTCGTCTGTGAATATCCAGATGTTTTTTCCAGATGACTTACCTGGAATGCCTCCAGACAGAGATATCGAGTTCATTATAGAACTCCAACCTGGTACAGCCCCTATTTCTAAGAGACCTTATCGTATGCCTCCTAATGAGTTAGCCGAGTTAAAAACCCAACTCCAAGATCTCTTAGACAAAGGCTTTATTTGTCCAAGTGCATCACCGTGGGGTTGTCCAGCCTTATTTGTGAAAAAGAAAGACAATAGCTTAAGGCTGTGTGTTGATTACCGTCCTCTCAATGCGGTGACTATCAAAAATAAGTATCCTCTACCCCGCATTGATATCCTCTTTGATCAATTAGCCGGAGCCAAGGTGTTTTCAAAAATAGATCTTCGTTCCGGCTACCACCAAATTAAGATTCGGCCCAGTGATATTCCAAAAACAGCCTTCTCCACTCGGTATGGTCTATACGAGTATCTTGTCATGTCGTTTGGTCTCACTAATGCTCCAGCTTATTTCATGTACCTCATGAATTCCGTCTTCATGCAAGAGCTCGACAAGTTTGTCGTGGTCTTCATTGATGACATCTTGATCTATTCTAAAACTCCAAAAGATCATGCTAAGCATCTCCATGTCATCCTTCAGCGATTAAGAGACCACCACCTGTATGCCAAATTCTCTAAATGTGAATTTTGGCTAGATACAGTCAAATTCCTGGGCCATACCATTTCTGGTGACGGAATATCCGTCGATCCCAGTAAAGTACAAGAAGTGATGGATTGGAAACCCCCGACCTCCGTCCATCAAATTCGTAGTTTTCTCGGTCTAGCTGGCTATTATCGCCGTTTTATTCCTGACTTTTCCAGAATAGCCAAACCTATGACCGAACTACTAAAGAAAGGTGTAAAATTTTCCTGGGATCAAAAATGCGAAGATGCATTTCATATTCTTAGAAATCATCTTACGACTGCTCCAGTCTTAGCTCAACCAGATGTTACAAAACCTTTTGACATCTACTGTGATGCATCAGGAACTGGACTTGGTTGTGTACTTATGCAAGACAACCGAGTAATTGCATTTGCATCACGAGCACTTAGGGTTCATGAACAGAACTACCCCACTCATGATCTTGAACTTGCAGCTGTTATTCATGCCCTAAAGATCTGGAGACATCATCTGATGGGTACGAAATGTCATATTTATACTGATCATAAAAGCCTCAAGTATATCTTTACCCAGGCAGATCTGAATATGAGGCAAAGACGCTGGCTAGAACTTATCAAAGATTATGATTTGGAGGTCCATTATCATCCAGGCAAGGCCAATGTCGTTGCAGATGCCCTTAGTCGCAAAGCACATTGTTCTTGCCTATCCATTGAAGCATTCAACGAGACTCTCTGTTGGGAAATGAGTAAGCTCAACCTAGAGATCATTTCCCAAGGTCACTTAAACCACCTTTCGGTTGAAGCCACACTTAGAGATAGCATTGTTCTAGCGCAACAGCGTAATAAAGGGGTCAGAATCATTAAACAGAAGTTAATGCAAAGAGAAGGGAAGTATAAATGCTTCCGAGTTGATTCTAAAGGAGTGTTATGGTTCAACGAACATATTGTTGTACCCAAGGACCATAGGCTCCGCAGGCAAATAATGGACGAGGCCCACTTGTCCAAATTCTCTATACATCCTGGCAGTACGAAGATGTATCAGGATCTGAAACAGAACTTTTGGTGGACTCGTATGAGACGAGAGATTGCCAAATATGTGTCAGAATGTGATATCTGTCAAAGAGTCAAAGCCAATCATTTGAAGACTGCTGGTATCCTTCAACCTCTACCCATTCCCTCATGGAAGTGGGAGGATATCAGTATGGACTTTATTGTTGGCTTGCCCAACACTTCTCGGAGGCATGACTCTATTTGGGTAATCGTTGATCGATTAACCAAAACTGCACATTTCCTTCCCGTGCATACTACGTATATTGCCAAGAAGTATGCCGAGATTTATCTGGATCAAATTATTCGACTTCATGGAGTACCTAAAACGATCATTTCTGATCGTGGAGCACAATTTGTTGCTAGGTTCTGGGAGCAACTTCATGATGCTCTTGGAACTAAGTTAATTCGAAGCTCTGCCTATCATCCTCAGACAGATGGGCAAACTGAGCGAATAAACCAGATTCTGGAAGATATGCTCCGAGCTTGTGTACTCAAATTTGACAAAAACTGGGATAAATACTTGTCACTAGCAGAATTCTCTTACAATAACAGCTATCAGACAAGTATTAAGATGGCCCCATTTGAAGCTTTATACGGTCGCCGATGTCGAACTCCTTTGAATTGGTCACAAACCGGCGAGCGTAAAAATTTTGGACCCGATTTAGTTATGGAAGCTGAAGATAAGGTTAGGCTTATCCAGAACAATCTAAAGGTCGCCCAATCTCGACAGAAAAGCTACGCTGATATACGAAGAAGACCATTACAGTTTCACGTCGGAGACTTCGTATATCTTCGAGTATCTCCTACCCGAGGTGTTCAAAGATTCGGTGTAAAAGGGAAACTTGCTCCTCGATACATCGGACCCTTTGAAATCCTTGAAATCTGTGGACCTGTAGCTTACCGTCTCCAACTTCCTCTTCAATTAGCGGCCATCCATAACATCTTTCATGTATCCCAACTCAGAAAGTGTGTTAAGATCCCCACCGAAGTCCTCGATTCCCAAGCTGTCGAAATCGAACCAGATCTGACCTATACAGAGCATCCAATCAAAATCCTCGACACTAAAGAGAGAAGCACCAGAAGAGAAACCATCAGAATGTAAAAGATTCAATGGAACCATCACACGGAAGAAGAAGCAACATGGGAAACTGAATCTTATCTCCAGCATAACTTTCCTGACTTCTTCCGAGCCAATTTTCGAGCTTGATCTTTCTATTCCATCCTGCTTCGGAATCTCGGGACGAGATTCTTTTTAGGGGGGAAGGCTGTGACACTCAGGTAATTAGTTTGGTCATACCTTAGATTTTTGATATGTTTTTATGTCCAAAGTATGACAAAATGTGTGTTTAATATGTGCAATGTTGTGGAAAAAGTGATGTTTATGTAATTAAATTTAACTAGAGGTCCTTTTATGCAAAATAGATAGAAGTAGAGGGAAAAGTTTAAAAACATGAGGGTTATTTTGCAAAAAGTGATATCTGTGGTTAAATTGCAAAAATATGTGAAATTACCCTTGGGTATACATGTAAAAATAATTTTACCCATAGGATTTACATAAAATGTGAAATTTTTACTAAGTCTATTTAATTTCCAAAACTATTGCTCAAATGCAGATGAACCTTAAAGAGAAGTTGTAGAGTTTGAAAAACCATGCACTTTTGCTTTTTGGACCATCTTCATTTAAGCACTGGTTTAAAAGTTGTAAGCCCTTTTCAATCAAGGCCCTGCTTTTCTCTGAAATTGCAAAACAGTCCTTGGTTCAGTTCATCCCCTTTCTCCCTCCTGGCGCCTCTGCCCTCCCCTGCTCTGCTTCCCTGGTGCCTCTGCCGCCGGAGTAATGCGCCGCTCTGGCTCACCGCCGGCCACCTCTTGTTCTCCCCCGTCCACGCGTCTGTTCCTTGTGCAACCACCGCTCTAGCCCCCTCCGGGTGGCGTCTTGTCCGCGCGCCACGGTGTCCGCGCGATGCCAGCGCTGCTCGCCGGCGGTTCTGTCGCCGCCGAGCCTCTGCGGTTCATCCTCCCCCGTAGCTCCCGCAAACCGAGGCCTTGCTCGTCGTACCCTCCCTTCTCACCTTGCCTGCCTACAAAAGGGGCGCTCCAGGCCTTCCCCGCGCGCGTTCAGACCTCGCCGCCGCCCCATTAGCGCCGCCAAGCTCCGGTCACCGTGGAGCTCGTCTCTCCGCTCTTTTCCTCCCCAAATTGACCGCACCGTAGGCTTCCCTGTGCCCCACTGCAGCCTCCCGGCCCGGCCCTTCCCTCCTTCGCCCGCCGGAAGCTGCCCGCCGCCGTGCGCCACCGGCCGCCGGTCTGGCCCTCCGTGGGCAGCCCGATTCCAGCCATCCCGAGCCTTCCCAGGACCACCCACAGGTAGCCCAAGATCTCCTCGTGCTCCCCCTCCCTTTCCCCCTCGCCGCCGGCGACTTCCCCGGCCGGAATTTGGCCGGACATGTGTTCCCCCACCGCCGGCCATGGCCCTGGACCTGATTGCTCTCTGAGTTTTCCTTCCAGGGGGTTAGATGTAAAACACTGGGACTGATGTGTAAAGGATGCCTGTTATTTCATGTGAAAGCATTTCCTGTCTTGTAAAATTCGTAGTAATTCATAGAAAAATCCAAAAATAGCAAAACCAGTTTTGTTAGGAACTAGATTCCAAACTCTATGACTTTTGTTAATAGAGTTTAGTTTGAAACAAAATATTTCTACCTGTATTTTAAACCTAAGATAGTTTATGCCTAACTTTGATACTTCATGCTTTGTTTATGAAGTTTAGTATAAATAATCTATAAATTCTAAGCATCTTTGTGCAAAGTTTCAAACTCAAATTTGATTTAAACTTAACTTCTTTTATTTTGAAACTTTCAAATTTGAAATAAACCTAATGTATAGCCTTCTTTAATCAGAATCTTTTATCATTCACTAATGTAATATTTTATAATGTTTAATATATAATCAAATCTCTATAATCTTTTATTTAAAAGTTTGAATCCAAATTTTAGTTCATTTCAAATTTGATTTAAATATTTTAGTTATTATTGCAATAAACCCTACCATATCTTTATAAATAGTGTTTTAAATCTAAAACCTCTATATTTTATGCATGTTTGTGTGTTAATTGGATGAGTTATAATATTTGAAATGTGAAATTTTAAATTTAAATTTCACCTTATTTAATTTATTGCATCTCATATAGAATCAACGACACTCGACGACGGGGACTACGAACTGGTCTTAGGACAAGACCAAGGCTTTCCAAAAGATCCAACGCAAGTCGTCGAGGGACCAACTGAAGCTCCGAACCCGAGTTCGGAAATCTCTGACACTCCTGCCCTCAACCCTACTCTAGAAGGCAAGCCCCGGACATATCCCATTACTTTATTTACACTGCAATCTATGCTTATTTATATTATATCTTGCATTAAGTCTAGGAGTTGAAGTGAAACCCTAGATGCATGAATCCTAGGAATCCAATGTAATGCTCCCGAGTCCTTATCGGTTAGATGTTTCGCTAATAGGACCGGTAGAAGTCGGGTGATTTCCTGTCACTCGCGCGATATAGGAGTTGCATGTTTACATCTCTGCAACCACTATAAGGATGACGGACAGGGTCATGTGTTGTATCATGACCTGAGGTTTTACCCTGTCTGTTTTGATAAAAATCTTAAGGTCAGAATGTGTGGTAGTGGTGGCTAAGTTTTTGAAAGTACTAGCCACATGCCGCGAAATATGGTAAGCGGTAAGCCTAGTAACCAATCGGCCCGGCAAGTGGACATACCTCCCACCACTCGATTTTATGTTATGTTCACACGCACCGACGTGCGGGAGTACGTTCTGCAAGGCAGACGGGAATACGGGTTTTGTAGTCGCGCTACAAACGTATGTCCGGTACACATTGGGTGTGCGTACGGTCCTGCAGTCGCTTGTGGTGGACCTGATCCACGACCCGGAATGAAAGGCAAACGGTTGCTTTGGAACACCCTGTTGAATGTTCCAAGCGTGTGTGCTAGGTTTACCTTGCAAGGTCAAATTCGATTCGAATCGTCCGCCTCTCACGAGGATTGAGATTGCTTATCCCTTCTGCCACATTGAGTAAAAAGTGGAACTAATGATGGAAAATCTTGATGAATGATAATCACTACCTTGCTTGCTTAGTGTAGGTGCTAATCTAGAATAATTACTCAACTAGAAGATGAAAGCTAAAACTTGAAAGTAGTACATACTCTTTGTTACTTTTCAGCTGAAAATAAACCCAGAGCCTTTACAATGCCTTCATGAGTCTAGTTAAGGGCTAAGTATACCCAGCCCCGGGTAAGCCTTGCTGAGTATTAGAATACTCAGCCTTGCCAATATCTGTTTTCAGGTACGACCTATGAGAATCCCACGGACAACCTTGTGTGGCCAACGTCCGTTCCTTTTGGCTGGTCCGTGGAGTGGGACCCGTCCCCGACCGGCACAGACCCTCCGGAGTGACACCAGGCCCTGGGCTAAGCTTGGTGTCCGTCTTCGCGACGTGTGTAGTCGCGTAAAAACTTTTTCTTCCGCTGTGAGTTTAGACAAGCTGTTACGCTTGTCAGATTGAACATGGTTTGTATGAATTTACTTATCTTTGAACTCGGTTTGTAATAATGTATGTATGGTTGTAAATTAAAAAGTTGATGAGCTATTCTGTGATGTGAACTCGCCTTTGTGCGAGGTAAACCTGATTCGATCCTGCTGAACCGTGGTTGTATCGGGCGGAGACCCGACAGACCAAAGGATTGTTCCGTTTGAAGTGCGTTAAGCTGATTGCAGTTGTACGGCGATCAATAACGCACTTGAGCCGGAATAATTCGAGCGGTTCTGCCACAAGTTCACATTGCATGCTATGTTGTTCACCACCATCAACAACAACCCAGCTCATCACAACCTCTCCGGCCAGAGTAAAAGGAAAGGTGCAGCTTGCCCGCACTGCTTGGAAGAAACTTGCTCATTGTGGCTAAGAAATTCAAAGAAATTCGCATTTATGGGGCACCGTCGTTTCCTCAGCAAGAAACATCCCTACCGGGAGATGGATTGTCAGTTTAATGGGGAAAAGGAGCATCGAGCGGCGCCTCTGCATGTGACTGGAGATCTGGTCCTCTTGCAAGTCAAGGACATCAAAACTATCGAGGAGTTACCCAAAATGACTGAAAAAATCCTTGGCAAAAGAAAGAAACGAGATGGTGAAGAAGAAAAAGATGGGAAAGGAATTTGGAACAAGAAATCAATTCTATGGGAGCTAGAGTATTGGGAGCTGTTGGATGTGCGTCATTCGATTGACAACATGCACGTCAAGAAGAATGTGTGTGAAAGCGTTTGTGGAACATTGCTGCAACAGAAGTTGAAAGGAAAAGATCATAAAAATGCAAGGGAGGATCTTAAAGATATGGGCATTAGGCCGGAGCTCTATGCAGAGGAAACAGACACGGGGACAGACCTTCCCGTCGCTGCAACCACCTTGTCAAAGACAGAGAGAAAACAATTCTGTGAGTTTTTGCATGGTTTGAAAGTACCTTCAGGCTACTCATCGAACTTCAAGAGGCTAGTGTCGGTGAAGGACATGAAAATGAATTTCAACTTGATGAAATCTCATGATTGCCATGTGTTGATGACAGCTCTTCTTCCTGTTGCACTTAGAGGTATCAAGACAGTACAGGTTCGCGACGCGGTCACGAGCTTGTGTTTATTCTTCAATGCAATAGAACAGAAGGTGATTGATGAGGAAGAACTAGTGAAGTTAGAGAGGAGGCATTTCGAGACCCTATGCATGCTTGAAGCTACCTTCCCACCAACATTCTTTGATCTCATGATCCATCTAACAGCACACCTCGCGAGGGAGATTTGGTTCCTTGGCCCATCTTACCTTCATCAGATGTTTCCATATGAGAGGTACTTTGGATTCCTCAAATCATTGGTACATAACCGGTCATTTCCGGAGGGAGCCATGGTTCGTGGCTATGGGACCATCGAAGCAGTGGAGTGGGCCATGGGTTATATGGACCCCCAAAACCCCATTGGTGTGCCTCATTCACGGCATGAAGGTAGGCTTGCAGGTGTTGGGACCATGGGGAAAAAGTCAATCACTCCGGATCCAGATGCCTTCAACAAGGCTCATTTCACCGTGATACAACAGATTGACCTGATTACACCATTTGCCAACGAGCACAACCAACAACTATGTGAAGAAAACCCTGCCCGTAGTGAGGCTTGGGTTGCAAAGAAGCACATGCAATGCTTCAGCTGGTGGCTCCGAGATTATGTCCAGAGATGCAGCGCAGCTATAACCGACAATCTGATAACAAAACTAGCAGTGGGGCCATTATTCACTGTTACAACATACCAAGCAATGGATATCAATGGATACACGTTCTACACCATGGCCCAGGATGCCAAGAGCGTCTATCAAAACAGTGGTGTGCGTGTACGGGCCGTCGACAATGACATGCAGGCAGCCACATATTATGGTCAAATAGAGGAGATATGGGAGCTTGATTATGTAGGTTTCAAGGTAGCCTTGTTTCGGTGCAGATGGGTCAATGGGAAGAGAGGTGTGAGCAAGGATAAATATGGGTTTGTTAGTGTTGATCTGCGGGTCTTTGGTTACAAAGACGAACCGTTTGTTTTTGCCAAGGATGTTGAGCAAGTGTTCTATGTACCTGACCTTGCAAGGAAGAACTGGTGTGTGGTTATGCTTGGAAAAAAAAGGATTGTTGGGATTGCCAATGTTGTTGAGGAGGAGGAATACAACCAGTTTGATGAAATTCCATCCTTTGACACTTCATACATGCCCCGACTCATGGCAACTGACAAAACACCGTACTTGCGAACCGACCATCATGAAAAAATCCATATCCAGAAATCAAAGAAAAAGCCATCAGAGTGATGTCTGCTGAATCCTAATTTTGCAATGTAGGATGTGTGTTGGTGGAAGTTCAATCCTTTTTGTAATATAGGTTGTGTATTGGTGGAATTTGAATCCTTTTTGTAATATATGATGTCTATATATTCTCCTGACATACTATATATGTTCTGCACTAGATATATGTAAATTCTGTACATATTCTGCATCAGTTCAGCAAGTGAGCTGTAGTCTGCTAAATTCTGTATCTGCAATCAGTAACGGACATTACCAAAACGCCCGTTACTAAATATACGTCAGTAACGGGCTTCACTGCAACGACCGTTATTTATGGTCTCACATCAGTAACGGACGTTACCACAAAGCCCGTTACTTATGGTCTCACATCAGTAACGGACGTTACCACAAAGCCCGTTACTTATGGTCTCACATCAGTAACGGACGTTACCACAAAGCCCGTTACTAGGTATACTTTGTAACGGGTGTTACCACAAAGCCCGTTACAAAGTGGTCATCAGGGGTCAATACATATTTCAAAGAAATCCCTTTCGCCGCTCTTTCTCCTGCCCTAGCCCGCCGCCACTCTCCTCGCTCGCTGTCGCCGCCATTCTCCTCGCTCGCCGTCGCCGCCATTCTCCTGCCCTAGCCCACCGCCGCCACTCTCCTCGCTCGCCGTCGCCGCCATTCTCCTCGCTCGCCGTCGCTGCCATCATCCTGCCCTCGCCCGCCGTCGCCGCCACTCTCCTCGCTCGCCTTCGCCGCCATTCTCCTCGCTCGCCGTCGCCGCCATTCTCCTGCCCTCGCCCGCCGCCGCCACTCTCCTCGCCCGCCGTCGCCGCCAGTCTCCTCGCTCGCCTTCGCCACCATTGTCCTCACTCGCCTTCGCCGCGACGGTCCTGCCCTAGCCCGCCGCCGCCACTGTCCTCGGTCGCCGTCGCCGCCATTCTCCTCGCTCGGCAACGAGACGACGCGGATCCAGCCCCTCCCAACCACCATTTGCGACAGAGGTTACTGCTGCTTGAACCCCCAACGCCCTCTCTCTGCTCGGCCACGCAATGTGCTCTTCCTGTCAAGTTGGATTAGGGAGATATGCTACTTTGCTGTTGTTTAGGGTCAATGCACATAGAATTATTCTCCTGGAATTACCTGCATTAGTTGAGCATGCCTTAATAGTTCATTTTTATTTGATGGACTGTGGTTTTGATGGATGATTGTTGATGGCCACATTCAGTCAGTGCGAAATATATCGCAGTGGTTTATAATGTAGTGATACTTTCCTATGCTGTGTTGTCATATATATTCTTATTGTTGGTGTCATGATGTGTGTATGCAAGCTCTCGATGGTAGCATGGCCTAATGATCAGTTGAACCGTGTAAGCATAGCCAACCAAAATCCACCTGAGTGGTTTGGGCATGGGCGATTTTCTTTCATATCGCTTGTGCCCCGTAATCCCCGGCGTGGTGGCACTACATGGTCCACTCAATCATCAGGCCATGGAATTGTTTGAAGCTTATTTAGAGTGTACATTGTTTTTTGCTGTGATAATCATACTAAGTGATTGCTTTATCCTCTTGTTGCATGTACACATGGAACCCACAATTCATTGGATCTGAAGTTGGACAAGGAAGCAGTTGAAGGAACTTAGTTTCCGCTTTCATACATAAGCATTGCTCCACCCTGTCAAAATGGTTTGCACCTATCCCCAACCTCTATACTAAGTAAAATTTTACCTGTATGTCTATGCTGATTTTATTTAGGACTTGTACTGATTTCTAGTGTAATATTAGCTATTTTGTTTACATTTTTAGTCTAGCTTATGTTGCTCTACTGATAACCTGACATATCATCTATGCAGTCTCCCACACCAACAAACTCCTGTAGTGACAGTAGTGCATCATCACAGTGCAACGACGGTGAACGTTCTTCACAGGCTCACTCAGCGCAGACTGCTGCGAGTAGTACTCGAACCCGCGGGTCAAGGACACAAACCAAATGGCCAGAAGACAAGTTGACTACAACTGGACTTGATGAAAAATTTTGGCCTACCCCAGATGCTGCAAGGGAAAGATTTGTATTGGTCTGTGGCCTCATTGCTCGGGAGAGGGTGTCAATCAATAGGAAGCTTGAGGATCTGTCCCCAGTTGAGAAGGAACAGCTATTCAAAGCTTTACTGAAAAAGCTAGAGTACCCAGCCAATCTGGAACCAACTGTTCACAACAAGGCAATTAAGGCAGCTATGTCAGAGATTGCAACCTTGCAACGGTGGTTCAAGGCCCATTTAAGAAGAACTTATGTGAGGCAAGAGGAGTCTCCCTTTGAGAAGCATGGCTTTTTGAAGCCAGAAGACTGGGAGGTGTTTGTGCAGGAAACCAATTCTCCTTTTTTTCAGCGAGTGAGCCAGGAGATGAAAGATAAGAGAGCATTGCATAATAAGCCACACAAGATGGGAAGAAAAGGTTATCATGGTAAAAGGAAAGAGTGGGAGGAGGAGGATGCAAAGCTAGCTAGAGAAGGAAAAGAGAACCCTTGGGACCAATTTCCTGGACGTTCGAGGTCATATCTGCGGGCAAGGGTGGCGAAGAGGATGACCACTAGTGAAGGCACTAGTGAAGGAAGCGGGGACATAACATTCAGTAACCCTGCGGTGGTGGGGCTAGCAAATAAGGTGAAAGACCTTGCATCTAAGGCTAGTGATGGTTCTTTCACTGGGGTTAGGGAGAATGATATCCTCACAGCGGCACTTGAGAATCCAGAGCATCGAGGTCGGGTCCGAGGCGTGTCTAGTTCAGTTGGCTGGGGTAAAGGGTTTGGTGAAGAGTTTGCTGGAATGTACAGGAAGAAGAGGAAGAAGACGAAGGAGAGGTCTGATGTGGAGAAGGAAAAGATAGTTGGTGAAACAGCCATCAGAGTAATCAACATGCTAAGACAAGCAGGCGTGGTTATACCGGATGCTTTGTGTCCTACCCAACCAACACACATCGGTAGCAGCGAGCAAGAAGATGCGAGTGTCAGTGAGGAAGAAGATGTGCGTGGCAGCGGGGAAGACCATGGGCCATTCAACGAGAATGAAGCTGACAGTCGATCATCTATGCTGGACACAATAGATAAGCTGACAGAGCCAACCAAGTGCAGCCTTTTGGATGGCACCGGGCATAACTTGGAGCTTGCAGTAGCCACTGTCTATCCATATCAAGAGACTTGCCATTGTGTACCGGTGCAAGAAGGGTATGCAGTGGTGCAACCTACTTATGTGTGGTCCAATATGAGTCACTTCCGTCTGCCTGTGCCAGTAGGGGGGATGAGATAACAACCTTAGGTGAGGCTCTCGGTACAAGGATCCAATGGTCAAAGTACAGGATCCTTATACCACCAAGGACGAGACAGCCCAACTCTGTAACCGCATCAGGTAGCAGGGGTACAGCATCAGATGCAGGTACTGCAGCTCAGCGTCCACAAGAGAAGGCTCAGCAGCAGCAGCAGTAGATCAGCAAAAAAATGCAGCAGCAGCAATAGCAGGAGAAGCAGGAGTCACAACACGAGCCTCGACGACAGGAGGAGCCTAGGCAATCTCCGCCTAAGCATCAGCCACAACCAGAGCCTCTACAACAGAAGGAGGGAGAGCGCAGCCAATCTCAGCATGAGCAGCAGTCACCACGGGAGGAGAAGCAGGCCAGGAAACCTCTGCCTAAAGATGAGCTTGTTAACGCTATTTGGACAACACAGAATCCAAAATACAATCCTGGTGTGCCTATGTTGTCAGAAGCGGATTTAGATGCTGCTGGACCAAATTGTGCCAGGTTGCATGCTTACGTCATGGAAAACAGTAAGGATAAACTTGGCTTTCTAGCAAAGGTGCCTCAAGCCTACTTTGAAGGTGATGGTGATTTAATGTTAAACATTGCATTCGATGACGTGTACGACCTTATAACCCTAGGTGCTCTGGATGTTAGCTTCTTGAGGTTGTGGACATTGTAAGTCCCTTCAAACCAAAAAAATATATTTCTTTAATTCTGACCACAAAGTTCATGCATGCTAACAATTGGATTATATGTAGGAAAATGATGCAGAATGCAGCAGAGATGCAGTGCAGTGTTGCGTTTTTGGACCCACAGGTTTTCACCGCCACAGTGATTTCTCACCAGCCTAGCACTGTAACACAAGCAATTAAAAATGCTATGAAGAACGACTATGTGGTGGGTGCCTACAACACCGGTGGCCACTGGGTAACAGTGATCATCTCTATGAAGTACAAAGAGGTTTGGTATTTAGATTCTGCTAAACTATTTCCCGGTCGAAAGTTCACGGACGTCAGACATATTGTGAACTGGTCAGTATATTGTAGGTTCTGTTCACGAAATATCGATCTCTTACTGTTTCTAATCGGTATTGCTGATCATGCAGGGCCTTTGATGCGCGCATGGAAGAAATGATGAAAGCAAATAAGAAAAGGCCAAAAACCAAACCTAAACTCACGCACAGGATAGATGTTAAAGTAAGACTGAGGTTTTTTTATGGTCCCTTCATACCTATTTGGTTACTGCATTAACTTGTCATTTTGGTACCTTCTTGCAGTGCGCTCAACAGCCATCGGGGACCTTTTTGTGTGGATTCTATGTGGCATTCAATATGCTAAAACTAGTCGGTGACATACCTATAATGAAAAAGGCTGCTGTAAGTATATACTACTCAGCCTTGTCTCTGCTCATATTGTTCATTTGATTTTAGAAACTGATTTGTACTTGTATTCTCATAATGATTGTATTTTGCAGGATTTCAACGCTGCCCTAACAGTTTCTATAGAAGATCTAAAGCCGGTCCGGGAGATGCTGTGCGAGTTCATTCTTAAGGAGACCCTTGACCCAAAGGGCAACTTCTATAGCGCCTTCTATTTATGATGCACCGTGAGTTCATTGTTAGCCACAAACTTGAAACTTGTTGCATTCAGGGCTTCAAACTTGTTGCATGTCTGATGAGGAATGATGTGATCTTGTGTATATTCGTGATATCTACTTGCTTGTGTATATATGCGATGAGAATGTGTTTGTGATGTGTACTTGCTGGTGGCTGCCAAATCCTAGCTGGTTCCAGGATGCAGCCAGAAAAGAACTGGTTACTGTAGGGGTGGCCTACGTATAGGTAACGGGCATTAACTAAAGTGCGTTACAACAACTGATCAGAGAGTAACGGGCGTTAACTAAAGCACGATACATAGTGAGATCCGAGAGTAACGGCCGTTAACTAATGAACGATACATACTGAAAGAACCATTACAGATATGGTCCAAAGGTAACGGGTCTCGATTCAGGGCACGTTACGTGTAACATTTGTAACGGGCTTAGCTTAAGGACATTACGGATACTTCTTAAAGGTAACGGTCATTACTTACAGACCGTTACAAATACTGACCAGTGGGCCCAGAAAGAGACGTGGAAAAATGTATTTGTAACGGGTAGCATGCAAAATACCGTTACGTTTCTTTGGGTTCTGTAACGGGCTGAGTGTCTCTGCCCGTTACAAAAAGTCCCTGTGGGCCCAGAGAA
Organism: Panicum hallii; assembly: GCF_002211085.1. Lineage (NCBI taxonomy): Eukaryota > Viridiplantae > Streptophyta > Magnoliopsida > Poales > Poaceae > Panicum > Panicum hallii. Next base: position 46,542 of record NW_020356256.1, on the reverse strand, counting down.
ACAACCATTTAGGATGACCGGTAACTACATCTGGTAACGGTCTTTGTTAGATGCCCATTACAAACACGTGTTATCAGTAACGGGCAGTTGCCCGTTACCTTTGTTCGATCATTTGTAACATCAGATCGGTAACGGCTGTTTGCCCGTGACCAAAGGTCATCTATGCCCGTTACCAATATACATGTTTTCACGTAGTGAGAATAGTTCTAGCATAGTTTTGTATGCTGTTCCTATGTAATGTTGTACTGTTTCTTATATTTTGTCCCCGTTTGCATGTATGTGTATGTGCTGGACCATGTTTTGGCATTGTGATCGTGAGTAGACGCTGAGCCTTTGGACGAGTACCAGGAACCGCCATCTTCTGAGCAGTTTGAGCAGCAGCCAGGAGAGTTCGAGGAAGGCAAGTATAACATGAACATCCTATCACTTTTTATTACAAATTTCATATTGCATTTTAACTCTGTATGCCTATAAGGATTTCCTAGCCACCTTTATCCTTATATATATATCCTTGGGTTGCATTGTGGTTAGTTTTGCTAGGTGCTGCGCTCTCACCTATGTTGGTCCTTTTTAATTAAATTTGATTAATGGATCTATGCAACTTAATCCTGAGAGTGGCCCTCTGTGCTGTGTGCTTGAGTGGCTCACGTCTCCTTAAAAGATGTTTTTGTAGAAACTTGGTTTAGGGGGCCAGCACGGTGCTTAGTGCTTGGTTGGTCACTCTCCATAAGGACCGGTTCACAGAGCGACAACCTGGGACAACCGCGCAACCACAAGACTGGAATGGGACGGTCTTGACTTACTAATTAGGTCGTGTTGGTTCGGGAGTAACTTACCTGCGTGGGCAAGAGGGGTGGTAGGTTTCAATGGTCCCTGCTCCTCCGGCTTGGTCTGTGCTGTGTGCTTGTACCCCCGGAGGTGGGCCCCATCATCGCTGATCCAGAATCCTTAGCGGTTACACCTTACCAACATGATCCTTTGTAACGGTCTCGTAGTGTGCTTGCTAGCCATCTCACCTAAGGAAGTGTGATGAACAACTAGCGTAGCTCACGACTTGTGGGTAAAGTTGTGCAACCTCTCGAGAGTGTAAAACTGATATATCAGCTGTGCTCACAGTCATGAGCGGCCCAGATCCTCCGTCTGATTAGTGGGGTTATCTTGGTGGTTTGGATGGTTCTCAGTAGTTCTTAATTAATATTGATTAATTTCTGATGCAATTCGGGTTTACGGTAATTCATCCACTTGTAGTAATTAGCTTTAATAAAATTTGCCAAGGTTAAAAGCTAATGCAGTTGAGTCAGCTAACCCTAGAGCCTCATAATTCATGTTATACTTGTTGAGTACAAGCTGTGTACTCACACTTGCCTTCTCTATTCTTCTGTTCTCTCTGGGGTATCTTCGACTGCTGCTCAGTACCCGGCGACGTGGAGAACTACATCAACGGACTCGACGATTTCTAGGCGTTGTCTCCCAGTTGACGTCCCAGTGGCGCCCTACCTTTCATGTATTTATTTTACACTTCCACATTCCTTGAACTGATTCTTTATTCAGTTGTAATAAAGATATTCATTTGTAATTTATACGCTTTTATTTCGAGATACGTGTTGTGATATCTTGATGATTCTGTTGTATATATGCATGACTTGATCCTGGCGCATATATGATTGCTCGATTTATGTTCTTATAAATCGGGTGTGACAGAGTCCAAGAGGTCCTCTACCCTCTGTGTGGCTGCTCATCCTCTCCTCAATCTCTCCTCACCCTCATACACACAACACAACACCTTCTCCTCCCTCTCACTCACTCTCTCTTCTTCCCCACGGACACCACCTCCATTGTCCATGGAACCAAGACCTCGACCCCTCCACGGCAAGGGAAGCTCTTCTACAAGTTGCAAGGACCTACTCCCTTCGATTTCCATCCATTGGAACCTCTTTCGTCCAACCTAGGGCAAGAACAAGGTATATACAATCTTCCATCGATCTCTCTAGTCGATGCATATCTTGAGGAATGCTTTTAGCTTTGGATTCCTGCTAAGTAGAGCATGCTATTCCTTGAAAATCTTGAAGAATGGATGGCTAGGTTTAAAGTTCACTTGTTCATGTTCATTTCATGCCTAACACTTTGATTCAACTCGATCTCCAAATCTATCCATCCCAAGTTGTTCAAAATTTGTTTCTAGCCTTCCATTATCATCTAGAATATGCCTACAAAGTTTGAGCCTCAACAAGTTAGTGCTTAACATCGCGTGATTCCCCGGGAAAATTCACAACTGACCTTTCCTGGCGGACAGTTCGCCAGGCCTAGCGGACAGTCTGCCAGGCAGGTTCTGTTCTGATTTTTCCAGCGTAATTCCATGTCTGTTAACACTCGTTCTTTCATTACTTCTAATCAAGCAATATGCTTCCTATACATGTCCAGATGGTGCATGAGAGGAGGACCAAGTTCATGCATGATCCCGCCTCCGACTCAAATTCCGATGAGATTGAAGAAGTGGAAGTCGTTCCTCCACCTAAGCGCCCAAAGAAGCCAACTAGCAAAATACCGCTTAGTCGTGCTAGCCAAATGGGTGGTCCTAGCCATGGGGCATCCAGCCGTAGAGGCCAAAGGGCTGCTCCTCCACTTGAAGCTGGACCTCAAGAATCAGTTCCTCTCTTTGATGACTATCCTCCACTCCAACCCTACCGAAAGTACATCATGCACAGACCGGAGTATACTAGGATCAACTTCGGTGAAGTTGGTCTTCATTGCAGTGGAGTTTAAAACACGGGCACTGTACATGTCGTCAGTACGGATATCATGCTAGCCCTGACATGATATCACTCGGTAGAGTCGGTGTTGGCCGGGGACGGGTCCCACTCCACGGACCAACCATCGGGCAGAGGGTAAGGCCATGGCATAGGCAGAGCAGGGTCATCAAATGGGTTACCTGAACAAAAAGTCGCAATGCAAGACTAAGTATGCTAATACTCAGCAAGCCTTACCAGTTCATGGTATACATAGCCATGTAACTAGACTTATGAAGGCTTAAATGGTTGCGGGTAGAATTTTCAGCTGAAAAGCAACAAAGAGTAGATCCTTAATTTCAAATTTTAGCTTTCCAGTTCTATGTGATTAATCATTCTAGATAAGCACCTATAACTATTGAAGCATGGTAGAATCTTTAGCCAAATATCATTTTTGATAATCACAAAGTTGCTCTTGTTACTCTATGTGGCAAAGTGTTATCGCCATAATTTGACTGGGCCAAAGGATGGGCCGAGAGCAACATGGGCTGAAGGAAGTCATCGTAATAGTCTGCAAATCGGCTTCTGAACGAACATGTCAAGGGCCAGGATGGCCGTGTATCTAAGGATAGTTTAAATATAGTAAGTTAGAGATTGTACTGTAATCAGCTAGGATTAGATAGAAAAGATTCAATCAATAGAATCAATCATTCACAACAAAATCTCAGCACATCGCGACCCCTTCCCAAGGGATTTTTCCAGGTAATCGTCATGCTGCTCCGATCATGTTCAACATGGTCCGAGCAGCGTTGCTTTTGTCTGTTTATCATTGTGTTTCTCGTACTGAATCGTTTTTGATGACGAGCAACACTAGTTATCTTAAACGATTATGATGCTGCATTGGTTTTGAATAGTAAATCCATGTTTTGCTTGCTGCTCGTAACTGTTTAGCTGCTCTCGTATGCGATCTCGGGTGCAAGGGCAGCGCCTTGTTCTGTTACCGCTTAGTAGATCTAATCTGTTATGGTAGTTCTTTGTGTTACAAGGAATTGGTTTAATATCTGTATGATTAGGCCCTTCAAACGGGTTGAATGTTCCGGCTGCATGTTTGGTGCCTTATGGTAACCTGACGAGGGATTGTTCCGGCAATTACAGAACATGCTTTTATTCTCCTGTCGGATTCATATAAAGTGTTCATATGTTGAGTAGATCCGATCTAATAAATGTAGCAATCGGCTTCTTTCAACCGATTCTGAAAGGTACCCGAAGGACCGATCTAATACAATGATTCCATCGGCTGCTTTGGCTGATCTGAGAGTCGTTGTCAGAGCCGATGACGGCTCGGACTAATGTTTAATTTAGCTGTGTATACAGGAAAATAGCTGACGAACGGTTTCTACACTTTCTTGATCAGGTATAGGTCAGGTGGCACGCCTAGCACTCCACCAAGCCAGGGCGTGTGCCGGACTTCTGGGCTGTTGACCAAGGGACCGGGGCCCACCAGCAGTCCCGGAAGCCTCCCGGCTCCTCGTGTTGCCTGTCGCTGCTCGCCGGTGGGTTTTGACCGACAACACATTCTGGCACGCCTGGTGGGACTACAACACCTACTTCGTCAACTTCACCGATTACATCGACTACTGCGTCGACTACATCGACTACTTCAGTGACTACTTCGACTGCAATCGGCTACATCATCTTCTTTGGCTTCATCGACTTCTATTGTCAAGATGCCGAGCGAGAACCCGATTACTTATGAAGAGTTATCTGAGGAGCATAAGCAGAGGTATGACGAAATAAAAGCTGCTTTTGAAGCTGATCTCATCGGCTCGTTTGAAAGAACTCGACACCACGGCATCAGATGGAAGGGATTTTCATCTGAGGGTGCATTAGATGAAGTGGATCTGTCTACTCCTACGGAAGAACGTACGCGAGCTCTTCGCCAGGAAGTCAACTACATGGTGGCTCACTCGTTCATCGACATTCGGAGAGTTTGGTGAACACCCTTGAGCTCGTTGCGCTGCGCGTTGTGCAGGAAATCATGAAACACCAGTACTCTCCAACAGGACCTACTTTAGGGAGTCACAGGGGGGAATTGCCTTCTCAAGCCAGGCCACCAACGCCCTATGCATTTACTGCCCCAGAGCAACAGAATTCTCCAGCATATGTCATATACAAGGTGGGAGGTGACCCTACTGATCACCAGTTCTTCAGCGAACCCCCCAAGGAGGTGCCGCACAGATATGTTTGTGCGTATATACCAGATGGTGGGCACCCGGCACAAAGAGTTACTGGAGGGACATCCGTTGTCGATGCCGATAAACAGGCATGGCTGGCTACTTATGCAATGAGGCCGAGTCATGAAGGTACGCACTCAGCCCCAAGAGCTCATACAGTAGATCAAATCAGTGCTATTTTTAGGGATCAATTTGGCATTCTCCCAAGAAGGCGAGCGATCGGCTACACCAAGCCGTATCCCAGTGAATATGATTTGATTCCCCTGCCACCCAAGTATCGGCTATCTGAGTTCACCAAGTTCAACGGGGCAGAGGGATCCAACTCCATAGAACATGTGAGCCGATATCTGGCACAGCTAGGGATGATTTCGGTGTCAGATCCATTGCGGGTGAGGTTTTTCTCGCAGTCTCTCACAGGGCCGGCTTTTGGATGGTACACATCATTGGGTCCTGATTCTATCCGCACTTGGAAGCAGCTAGAGGAACAGTTCCATATACAATTTCATTCAGAAGCTGCAGAAGCTGGGATTGCTGATTTGGCACAGGTCCGCCAGAAACGAGGAGAAACAGTGGCGGAGTACATTCAGCGTTTCAGAGAAGTCAAGAATCGATGCTACTCAATTCGAATTTCAGAGAAAGAAGCTGTTGAATTGGCAATTTTGGGATTAGTGAAACTAGTCAGGGATTTGGTTTTCTAGCTGGAGTTCAACTCTTTGGCACATCTAGTACAAAAGATGACAGTATACGAGCAACGCCATCCAGAGTTGTACCAAGACAAGTTCAAGCGTCAAGTGGTAATGGTTGACGCTGAAGATTCTGAAGACTCTGAGGATGACCCAGAGATTGCAGTCGTGGAGTGGGCATGGGGGGCAAAGCCTGTGTCCTACAAGTGGGTGAAACAACAGGGTCCTTTAAAAGGATTTGATTTTGATGTAAATAAGGCCGAACAAATATTCGACTTACTCCTGAAAGAGAAGCAATTGAAGTTCCCTGAAGGTTTCAAGATCCCAACAGCCCAGGAGCTTCAGGGGAGATTATATTGCAAGTGGCAGAATTCTTTCACCCACGGTACCGGCGATTGCAAGGAACTCAGGCGACAGATACAATCGGCCATTGAGCAAGGCCGATTAATCTTGGGGCAATATGCCATGAAGGTTGATACTCAGCCGTTCCCAAACGTAAATATGGTGGAAGGGTACGACCGATCAACGCGTCGGCAGCTTGATTTCACGCTTGGTATTAACATGGCAGGACATACAACACGTCAACATTCAAGGACGCAAGAGGCTGATTCCCGCGATCGGCCCCAAAAAGAAGAAAGGGACTATATCACCGAGGAACAGGTCAGGCATGTCAGGAATCAACGACCAGTTTCCTCTCATCTTCTGAGAAAATACCAGTATCAGTATCAGCAGCGTCTCCAACACAAAACTGAAGAAGAAGAATATGAGCGACACACTGGGAAGTGCCTCAGAAGGCGAGAGGATACACGAGATCATTGGCATTGCCCGTTCTTCATATACTGCTGGGATTCTGGTATGAAAAGACTACCTACCCTTGAAGATTGCCTAGAATGCAATTCTCAGAAGCAAGATACGAGAAGCACCTCAGTTTTTCAGCGTTTGGGACCAGGGCAACCCCGCCATGAACAAAACAAGTTGACACACATAGTGGGAGATTCAGAAGGTGAGGAGGACAAGTATCACCGATGACGCTGGTGTCCTGATGGGCTCAACCGGTCCCAGAAGCGGAGGGTGCAGCGGCTGCGCAGCCTGGAAGAAGCCAAGGCCCAATACTTGGAAACATTAAGGAAGGCGTGGCCAGATTTGGCAGAAAAGGTCCACAATCCTCGAAACGTAGAGAGTTCTTTCAAGAAGGTATGGCGGCCCAAGAAGTCGAAAGCCGATGTGAAGACAACGGCTGATGCACACATGGTGTTTGTTCTCCCTGCAGAGTTTCATGCACCAGGCCGTGAAGAAGTACCAGTGGCTCAGCTTGACTTGGGGCCATGACCAGTTATATTCGAGAAGCCCCGAGAAAAGAATTACAGGCACTAAAAGCTTTATATCTAAAAGGGTACATCAACGGCCAACCTGTCAGCAGGATGCTAGTCAATACAGGAGCAGCGGTCAATATAATGCCGTATTCAGTGCTGCGCAAGTTGGGGCATTCTGTTGGGGACTTAATCAAAACCAACATCACACTAAGTGATTTCAACAGACAAACATCAGAGGCACAAGGAGTCCTCAGCGTGGATCTGACGGTTGGAGGTAAAACTGTCCCTACATCATTTTTTGTGGTCAACAGCAAGGGCTCGTACACCGTTCTACTTGGGAGAGATTGGATTCATGCCAATTGCTGTATTCCTTCTACAATGCACCAATATCTAATTCAATGGGATGGAGATGAAGTAGAAGTAGTCCACGCGGACGATTCTGCCGAAGTTTCACATGCTGCCATGAGTGTCTGGGACGCAGAGGACCAGGAACCAATCTTAGGGATCAACTTGGAGGACTGCGACCGTGTGGAGGCTACAAAAAATGGGGTGAGGCTGGTCTTATCCACTGGCCTTACAGATTAGATGGGGTGCCGAAGTCAGTTCACATTAGAGGAATAGGAGAGGCCGATCCCCGCAATCGGCCCCAAAAAATAGAGCTCGAGTTGTTTTTATCATCTATGTTACATTATATAGTTTACAAAGAGGCCCGTTCAAGTAACCGGCCATATGTTGATTGTAAAGAAGCACAAGTTAATGCAAAAAACAAGTCGGCCGATCCCTGCGATCGGCCAAATCCTTCTGCTTCATATTCTTTGTTTATTTGCAGTATCGATTTGATGGATGAAGGGAAGCTAGGATACGGGTTTACATCTGCTGATGAGCTGGAAGAAGTCGATATTGGTCCTGGGGATAAGCCACGGCCAACATTTATCAGCAAGAAGTTAAATCCGGAGTTGCGAGAGGCGATGATAATACTACTGAGAGAACATACGGATTGTTTTGCCTGGGATTACACAGAGATGCCCGGGTTGGATAGAAGTATTGTTGAACATCGACTCCCTCTTAAGCCAGGATTTCGGCCGTTCCAGCAACGAGCACGACAAATGAAGGCCGAAGTCCTAGAAGAAGTCAAGAAAGAAGTCGAGAAGATGATAACAGCAGGCTTCATCAGGCCATGCAGGTATGCCGAATGGATTTCCAGCATTGTGCCTGTACAGAAAAAGGACGGCCGATGGAGAGTCTGTGTAGACTTCAGAGATCTTAACAGAGCCACACCAAAAGATGAGTATCCGGATGCCAGTTGCAGAAACGTTGATCAATGCAGCTGCTGGTCATAAGATGTTGAGTTTTATGGATGGCAACGCTAGTTATAAACAGATTTTCATGGCTCTAGAAGATATTCACAAGACTGCATTCAGAGTACCAGGTGCAGTGGGATTATTCGAGTACGTGGTCATGACTTTTGGGCTCAAAAATGCTGGAGCTACATATCAACGAGCCATGAACTATATGTTTCACGATTTGATCGGCAAGCTGGTGGAGATTTATATTGATGACGTGGTGGTGAAATCTGCATCAGCTGAAGGACATTTAGGAGATCTACGGCGAATTCTGGAACGAACTAGGAAGTTCGGGCTTAGAATGAATCCTAAGAAGTGTGCCTTTGGTGTATCGGCCGGTCAGTTCCTGGGTTTTTTGGTTCTTGAACGGGGAATTGAGATCGGCCTAAAAAGTCAAGAAGCTGTAAGAACAATGGTGCCACCTACTACAAAGAAGGAGCTCCAACAACTCATTGGCAAGATCAATTTTGTTAGAAGATTCATCTCCAATCTGTCAGGAGGAATTGAGCCATTCATGGAGTTGGTGAAAGTTAAAGCCAATGACGAGTTCCGCTGGGGGCAGAGCAACAACAGGCATTCAAAGAAATCAAAGAATATTTATCCAAGCCGCCTATGTTAGTCCCACCCCAGCAGGGTAAGCCATTTTATGTTTATCTGTCAGTGGGTGATACTTCCATAGCTTCGGTCATCGTACAAGTGCAGGATGGCAAGGAGAGAGTTGTTTTTTATCTCAGCAGGAGGATGCTAGATGCAGAGACAAGGTACCCTGAAATTGAGAAACTATGCCTTTGTCTATTCTTTACCTGTACGAAGCTCCGTCATATCCTGCTTTCTGCTGAGACAATTGTCATCTGCAAATCAGATGTTATCAAGCATATGCTGTCGGCCCCGGTGTTGAAAGGCCGACTCGGTAAGTGGATGTTCGCTCTGTCAGAATTTGATATCCGGTACCAGCCTGTGAAAGCAGTCAAAGGGCAGGCGCTGGCTAACCTCGTTGCGGAAAGGACTAGCTCAGACATAGCGGCGCTTTCCATTCGCGCATGGGCAATGTTTTTTGATGGGTTGGTCTGTGGAGATGGTTCTGGCATAGGTATCTTGCTCGTCTCGCCTCGGGGGCAACATATTCCTTTTCAATCAGATTGCCAACACCTTGTACTAATAATCTAGCCGAGTATGAAGCAGTGCACAAAGGTATGGAGTTACTTCTCGAAGCTGGAGCAGAAGCAGTAGAAGTTTTTGGGGATTCAAAGCTGGTCATCTCTCAGCTCACGGAGACATACCAATATGAGAGCGAGTTGTTGTTTCCCTTGTGGAGACAATGCCAGGAGCTAATGGCCCAGTTCAGATATATAAACTTCTACTGGATACCAAGGGCACAAAATGCGAAGGCCAATGATCTTGCCCAGATGGCTTCTGGTTACAAGGACACGGCGGATGGAGCTGATTTTCCAATAAACCTGCTGGATCAGGGGGATTGGAGAGCCGATATCTTCAATTACTTGAAGGATCCGGCTCGGGGGGCACCTAAGAAGATACGCTACAGAGCCATGAAGTACGTCTTGATAGGGGATGGCTTGTTCTACAGAACTCTGGAAGGATTACTGCTTAAGTGTTTAGGGCCGATTGAGTCCAATCGGCTTCTACATGAAGTCCATGAAGGAACGTGTGGTACTCATCAATCAGCCCACAAGATGAAGTGGTTGATCAGGTGCTTAGGATATTATTGGCCTGATATGCTGGAAGATTGTTTCAAGTATTATAAAGGATGCCAGGCCTGTCAGAGGTTTGGAAAAATACAAATAGTACCAGCATCAGCAATGAACCCTATCATCAAACCTTGGCCATTTAGGGGCTGGGGCATGGACATGATCGGTAAGATTAATCCTCCATCGAGTAAGGGCCATCAATTTATTTTGGCCATCACAAATTATTTTACCAAATGGATAGAGGCTGTTCCTATGAAGTCAGTAACGTCGAGGGACGTCATCAATTTCATCAAAGAACACGTTATTCATAGGTTTGGGATTCCTTAGACCATTACAACAGATGGAGGGTCGGTGTTTATATCTGATGAATTCAAAAAGTTCGCTGCCGACATGGGGATTAAATTGATCAGGTCATCTCCATACTATGCCCAAGCAAATGGACAAGCCGAAGCGTCCAATCAGAGCTTGATCAAGCTGATCAAAAGGAAGATTGATGAATATCCACGGTGTTGGCATGAAGTATTATTGGAGGCGTTATGGGCTTATCGCGTTTCATGCCATGGTGCAACAAAAACTTCACCATATCATTTAGTATATGGGTAGGAGGCCGTATTGCCATGGGAAATTACGGCCGGTTCAAGACGGATAGAGTTTCAGAATGAGTTAACTGCTGAGGAATATGCAGCACTAATGAGCGACAATGTGGAAGACATTACAGAACTCAGGCTTTGGTCGCTAGAAAAGATCAAAGAAAATAAGGCCAAGGTAGCCCGTGTGTACAACAAGAAGGTTAAACCGAAGGAATTCCAAGTTGGGGATTTAATATGGAAAGCGGTGTTACCATTGGGGACTAAGGATGCGGCGTATGGTAAATGGTCTCCAAATTGGCACGGGCCTTATAGAGTTGATCAAGTTTTGCCAGGGAATGCATACATGCTTGAAGAATTAGATGGTGTTAAATTTCCGGTGGCTGTCAATGGTCAACATCTCAAAAAATATTTCCTGAGCATGTGGGAAGATGAGTGATGAAGCCGATGTAATGCATCAGGCTATGGACTAGTATAATCAAGGTATTTGCAAGGATATAATCGAGTACTTTGCAGTACGTCGAGTTGATCTAATCGGGTACCTCGTAGGCTGTAGGATAGCATCTATCGGGTACTTTGGAAGCCGGTGCAATGCATCAGGCTGCAAGGTGGAATGAGATGAGCAAGCCCGATATGTAGAGAAAAAAGCAGCGCTGGTCCATACACAGAATTGAAGGTTGAACAGCCGATGTTAAACCATCGACTTTAGAAGCAGTAATTGGGCCTTGCCAATTCTGGGTCTTGATAAAAGGAGAGAGGATGGTTGCAGGAGTTCCTTGATCTTAAAAGAATAGGTTCGACTTCTTCGCGGGGTTTTCCTGGTACTCATATTGTTTGACCCGATTGAGGAATGGGATCCAACAACAAGCAAAGAAGTCGACTGCAGAGTACTCTTGTTATTGGCAAGATCATTTGAAAGGTACTCGAGTTCTTGGGATTTTTCGACACAGAATAAAAGAAAAGCGTGAGATTGGATCAGATAATTTGAGGGAAAGGGCTGATGCGATGCCATCGGACTTTAAGATTAAATGTCAGACATTGGCTTGTTGAAATAAATGGATTTATTTACAAAAGGTGATTGCAAAAGAAGCCGATCTACCGGCTCTGCGATCAATGGCGGGAGATCCTATGAACTACCACTAGTAAGTTCCTAAGGTCTTGCGGCGCTTGTACGGAGGGGACGCGCTGGTGTCGTCGTCGCTGCTGCCATCACCGCTGCCGGTGCTGCTGCTGTTGCAGCCATCATCACTGGTGTCGTCGCTGGTGTCCCTGTCGCCTGCTGAAGTCGACGATCCGCCACGCAAGAATCCTCCTGCTACTGGGTCGCCGTCGGTGGAAGTCTCCTTGGCATCTTCTTCTGAGAAAGAGAGGAAGTCATCATCCCAGGAATCTTCATCGTCGTCTTCGTCCAGGTCCCCATGAAGGAGAATCTGGAGGTCTTCATCGTCGGTCAGGGGCTCATCATCCTCTGACCAGGTGTTGTAGTCCCACTCCTCTGCGTCCCAATGCAGAGGAGCGTGAGCTTCATATGAAGCTATTGGATCGAACTCCGGCGTCGCCTCTCTAGAGGTGTTGGAGTCAGGGGAAGTGATGGAGATTATGGAAGAAGACGAAGGCGAATTGGAGGAAATAGAGGAAAGAGAAGCCATTGTCAAGGGATGCAGAGTGTGCTGATGTGACTAATGCATGGGGGAAGAAGATGGGTAGAAACAGATCCACCGATAACAGTTTATAAAGGCAGAGATGGAAGGCGAAGCGGCGTTATCGCGATTCCTGAGGAGGAAGTCGAAAGGTCGCGTCTGACGGCATTGGAAGGCAGCGCGCGCGTACAGGCCTTGGAAGTTGAAGGGCCGCATCTAATGGCATGGAAGCGGTATGAGCGTGCACAACTCCAAGAAGTCGAGGAGGCAATGGTTTCGGAATTATCATTGCCAAAACCAGGGGGGCATGTGTTATCGCCATAATTTGACTGGGCCAAAGGATGGGCCGAGAGCAACATGGGCTGAAGGAAGTCATCGTAATAGTCTACAAATCGGCTTCTGAGCGAACGTGTCAAGGGCCAGGATGGCCGTGTATCTAAGGATAGTTTAAATATAGTAAGTTAGAGATTGTACCGTAATCAGCTAGGATTAGTTAGAAAAGATAAAGTCTTCGGACTATAAATATGTATCGTGAGATTCAATCAATAGAATCAATCATTCACAACAAACTCTCAGCGCATCACCACCCCTTCCCAAGGGATTTTTCCAGGTAATCGTCATGCTGCTCCAATCATGTTCAACATGGTTGGAGCAGCGTTGCTTTTGTCTGTTTATCATTGTGTTTCTCGTACTGAAGCGTTTTTGATGGCGAGCAACACTAGTTATCTTAAACGATTATGATGCTGCATTGGTTTTGAATAGTAAATCCATGTTTTGCTTGCTGCTCGTAACCGTTTAGCTGCTCTCGTACGTGATCTCGGGTGCAAGGGCAGCGCCTTGTTCTGTTACCGCTTAGTAGATCTAATCTGTTATGGTAGTTCTTTGCGTTACAAGGAATTGGTTTAATATCTGTATGATTAGGCCCTTCAAACGGGTTGAATGTTCCGGTTGCATGTTTGGTGCCTTATGGTAACCTGACGAGGGATTATTCTGGGAATCGACTTGTTAAGTTGGTTTTTAGGCCTCTTTTCGGGTTAGCATTTGTTATCTTTCATGTACGTTAGGCTTAACCACGCGTAGGATGTTCCGGTCATACGGTGAAAGCTCTTACCGTCGCAGATTGGATTGGCTTGGCAATTACAGAACATGCTTTTATTCTCCTGTCGGATTCATATAAAGTGTTCATATGTTGAGTAGATCCGATCTATTAAATGTAGCAATCAGCTTCTTTCAGCCGATTCTGAAAGATACCTGAAGGACCGATCTAATACAATGATTCCATCAGCTTCTTTGGCTGATCTGAGAGTCGTTGTCAGAGCCGATCACGGCTCGGACTAATGCTTAATTTGGCTGTGTATGCAGGAAAATAGCTGACGAACTGTTTCTACACCTTCCTGATCAGGTATAGGTTAGGTGGCACGCCTAGCACTCCACCAAGCCAGGGCGTGTGCCGGACTTCTGGGCCGTTGACTGAGGGACCTGGGCCCACCAGCAGTCCCGGAAGCCTCCCGGCTTCTCGTGTTGCCTGTCGCTGCTCGCCGGTGGGTTTTGACCGACAACACAAAGGGATTAAGCAGTTTCAATCTCCGCGAGAATGGACGATTCTTCAATCGAATTTCAGCCTTGCAAGGGTAAACCTAACTCACACGCTCGGAATATCCAATGATAGTTCCGAAGCAACCGTTTGCCTTTCATTCCGACTCGTGGATCAGATCCACCACAAGCGACTGCAGGACCATACACACATCCAATGTGCAGGACGTACATCTGTAGAGCGACTACACGACCGTACTCCTTGTTGCCCTGCAACACGTATTCCCACAAATCGAATCAAGTAACAGGAAAAACCAAATACGAGTGGTGGGAGGTATGTCCACTCCTCGGGCGGATTGGTTACTAGGCTTACCGCTTACCATATTTCGCGGCATGTGGCTAGTACTTTCAAACGCTTAACCACTGCTACCACACACTGCGACCTTATCAAATTCACCAACACGGACGGGGTATCATCTCAACCATGATACCTCACATAAATCCCGTCTGTCATCCTTATAGTGATTGCAGGAATGTAAACATTGCAACTCCTATATCGCGCGAGTGACAGGTAATCACCCGACTTCTACCGATCCTATTAGCAGAGCGGCTATTCGAACTCAAGTGCTAGTATTCAATACATTGGTTCCTAGGAAAATGTAACTAGGGTTTCTCATACAATTCCTAAGAACGAAATGCATAGATAGGTATAAATAATATAGATTGCAGTGTAAATAAAGTAGGGGTTATGTCCGGGGCTTGCCTTCTTGAGTGGGGTTGGGGGTAGGAGTGTCAAGGTTTTTCGAACTTTGGTTCGGAGCTTCAGTTAGATTTCCGACGGTGTTCTCGGGGTCTTCAGCTGATTCCACTCCTTGTTCCGAGATCAGTTCGTAGTCTCCGTCGGTGAGAGTCGCCGAGTCTACATGATATGCAAAGTTATAATTTAAGGGATGCATATACTTTTATTGTATTTCATGATAAAGTTGCAATCCAATGAAAATATAGTTTACTTACTACACATATCATTTATTTCTCTACTGGGCAGTCATTTATCGGGTATTAACCCTTTTATCTAGTTACATTAAGCAACAGGGTTGGTTCTCCCTAAGATAGTTTTAACTTGATAATTTTGTTACCTTCATCATGTATTTGCGACATGATGATTCCATCTTGAAGAGTAGATGCGATAGACAATAGATTTAGACTACCTTGAGGAATGATCTCTAGATTAAGTTTTCTCATCTGATTGCAGAGCGTGTTATTGAAAGTTTCTATGGATAAGCAATGACAATGTGCCTTGCGGCTAAGTGCATCCGCAACCACATTGGCTTTGCCAGGATGGTAGTGTACCTCAAGATCGTAGTCTTTGATCAGTTCTAACCAATGCCTTTGCCTCATATTTAAGTCAGCTTGCGTGAAGATATATTTGAGTCTCTTATGGTCAGTGTAAATGTTACACTTGGGACCCATAAGATGATGTCTCCAGATCTTGAGAGCATGAATAACTGCTGCCAATTCAAGATCATGAGTTGGATAGTTTTGCTCGTGATTTCGGAGTGCTCGGGGCGCATAAGCATTGACCCAGTTGTTTTGCATAAGAACACAACCAAGGCCAGTTCCAGAGGCATCGCAATAGACATCAAAAGGCTGAGTATTATCTGGCTGAGCTAGCACTGGAGCGGTTGTTAGAAGTTTTCTCAAGGTGTGGAATGCTTCATCACACTTGTCGTCCCAACGGAATTAAACTTCTTTCTTAAGTAGCTCAGTCATGGGTTTGGCTATCTTGGAGAAGTCTGGAATGAATCGGTGATAGTATCCCGCCAATCCAAGGAAACTTCGGATTTGATGGACTTGTGGCAGAACCAACCTGAATTACACCGGTTCAAATACGCAAGTCCTCTCTCAAGGGCTCCAATGTACTTCGAACGGTGTAATCCCTTGGCCTGTCGGGTAGCGTCCCGATAAACCACCGTTACAGGATCAAATAAGGTTACCTCACACGAAGGTGAGTCCAGAGATATAATTACCATCACATTTTACATTACAGACACTTATATTACAAGAGTTTGCAGAGTAAATATAAGTGCTGGAGTGCTAGGAGTTTATTACAAACCAGTTAAACATTCGAGTTTACAACAGCGGAAATTAAAGTACGATAACTATACACGTCGCTAGTATCAACATCATGCTAAGCCCGAGCATGACATTACTCGTTAGGATCGGTGTTGGCCGGGGACGGGTCCCATTCCATGGACCAACCATCAGGCAAAGCATAGGGCCAAGGCGTGGGGAGAGTAGGGTCTTCAGGAATATTACCTGAAACAAAACATAAAGCAAGGCTGAGTATTCTAATACTCAGCAAGACTTACCCGGTATTGGGTATACTTAGCCCATAACTAGACCATGCAGGCTTTGCAAAAGATTCAGGGTTTAGCTTTTGCTGAAAGCAATAAAGAGTAGGTCCTTATTTTATATTTTAGCATTCAAGTTCTAGTTCATTTCACCATTCTAGGTAAGCACTTACAACTACTCAAGCAAGGTAGAGTCTTTAAAGCATACATCCGCATTACTTATGAATAACATTGCTCTTGTTATTCTATGTGATAAAAGAGTTAAGCAGTCTCAATCTTCGTGAGAAGCGGACGATTCTGAATCGAATTTCAAACCATGTAAGGTAAACCTAACTCACACGCTTGGAACACCAACAGGTCGTTCCGAAGCAACCGTTTGCCTTTCATTCCGGGTCGTGGAACAATGCCACCACAAGCGACTGCTGGACCATACGCACATCCAATGTGCAGGACATACATTTGTAGCGCGACTACATGACCGTATTCCTGTCTACTCTGCAGAACGTATTCTCACAGTCGGTGCGTGTAAACATAAAATAAAAGTCGAGTGGTGGGAGACGAGCCCACTTGCTGGGCCGATTGGTTACTAGGCTTACTGCTTACCATATTTTGCGGCATGTGGCTAGTACTTTCAAACGCTTAACTACCACTACCACACACTGTGACCTTATCCAAATTCATCAACACAGACGGGGTATCACTTCCTTCCATGAATTTTACACATAACCCCGTCCGTCATCCTTATAGTGATTGCAGGAATGAAGATAATCAATTTCCTATATCGCGCGAGCGACAGGAAGTCACTCGACTTCTACCGGTCCTATTAGCATAGCACTAGTCGGACTCAGGTTCTAATGTTCAGTACATTGGTTCCTAGAGATATGCATCTAGGGTTTCATTACAATTCCTAGACTTAATGCATAAATATAGATAAATACGTATAGGTTGCAGTGTAAAGAAAGTAATGGGATATGTCCGGGGCTTGCCTGCACTGGCGGGGCTGGGGTCAAGCGATTTTGGGGGTCAGCTCGAGAGAAGAGAGACGAGGGGCGAGCTCGGCGTGGGGTGGTTGAGCAGCAACAATGGAGGGCAACGGTGGTTTCTGGTAGTGCGACCGTGAGCTAGAACCGGCCTTTTATAGGCTGTAGAGATAGAGGAGAGTGGAAAGGGCGCAATGCCACGGCCCTGGGTGGCTGCGTTGACGCGGTGGGCGGCGAGCAGAAGTGCCGGCGAGACCGGGTGGCACTGGCAGTGTCGTGGCACTCGGCGAGGGGGTCAGCAAGAAAAGCTAGAGCGGCGCTCGGGTTGGGGTCGACGCGTGGGGCAGCTAGGAGCTGGAGGTGGCGCCGGGGAGCGGCCAAGGCGCAGCACATGGCTGGGGAAGCGGTGCTGACACCGGCGGCAGGGGTGCAGCGGGTGGAGCAGAGGAGTTGCCAGAGGAGGAAGAAGAGAGGAGGAGGTCCGAGGGACTTAGTTGGAAAATTCAAAAACTTCAAGGACCTCACTGTAAACAGAAATTTCCCATTGATCCAAAGCTCAAATGAGAAAATGGTCAAAAAGGAAGTTGTAGAACTTTTCAAAACCTATAACTTTGCTTTAGGGCTCGAGTTCAAAAACCTAAAGTACAAAGTTTTATTGCACCATTTTGCACTCAAAATAAATTTTACATATAACTTGCCCTAGTAAAGTAATTTTTATGAACTCTTGGGCTTATCTGCAAGCATTTAAGGCTGGTCATGATGACATTCACCTTTTTCACTTTGACCCTTGGTAATTTTTGGAAAGTTACTTTATACTTCAACTAAATTACATAAAAGGGTTTGTATTTTCATAAATTTACACAAATACCCTTATTCTCTTAACTTTATTAGATTTTCACACAATTTCACACACTCCAAACATTGTTTCTATTGGTTTGAGCTATTTGACACCTAGGGTGTCACAACCTTCCCCCCTAAAAGGAATCTCGTCCCGAGATTACAGGAATGAGGTGATAAGAGCATAGATACCTAGGAATTCCTGAGAAAATCTGGGAAGTTCTTCAGGAGATAGTCTTCAGTTTCCCAGGTAGCTTCTTCTTCTGTATGATGATTCCACTGGATTTTAAAATTTTGACCGTTGCTCTTCTAGTACTTCTTTCCTTGGTATCCAAGATTCTGATTGGAAGTTCTTTATAGGAAAGATCAGGCTCGATGTCAATACTTTGTGTATCAACGATTTTGGTAGGAACACAAATACATTTCTTCAGCTGGGATACATGGAAGACATTATGAATGGCTGCTAGCTGAGGAGGAAGTTGAAGTCGATAGGCTACGGGTCCACAAATTTCAAGAATTTCAAAAGGACCAACGTAGCGAGGAGCGAGTTTGCCTTTGATACCAAATCGTTGAACACCTCGAGTAGGAGATACTCGTAGATATACAAAATCACCTACTTCAAACTGTATAGGTTTTCTCCTTTTATCTGCGTAGCTCTTTTGTCTTGATTGAGCTGCTTTAAGATTATTCCGAATGATCTTTACCTTTTCTTCTGCTTCATTAACAAGATCAGGTCCAAAAATTTCGTGTTCCCCAGTCTGAGACCAATTTAAAGGAGTTCTACATTGGCGACCATATAAGACTTCAAAAGGAGCCATTTTGATACTTGACTGATAGCTGTTATTATAGGAGAATTCTGCCAAAGCTAAGCATTTGTCCCAATGCTTGCCGTATTGGATTACACAAGCCCGAAGCATATCTTCTAGAATTTGATTGATCCTTTCTGTCTGTCCATCTGTTTGTGGATGATATGCGGAGCTTCGGAATAACTTGGTTCCAAGAGTTTGTTGAAACTGTTCCCAGAAACGGGCAACAAACTGTGCTCCACGATCAGAAATGATCGTTTTTGGTATCCCATGGAGACGTACTATTTGGTCGAGATATATTTCTGCATACTTCCTAGCAGTATAAGTGGTGTGCACTGGAAGAAAATGAGCGGTCTTGGTTAACCTATCCACAATTACCCAAATAGAATCATGCCTTTGAGAAGTATTGGGTAAACCTACGATAAAGTCCATACTGATATCTTCCCATTTCCAAGAAGGAATAGACAAAGGCTGTAGTGTACCAGAAGTCCTTAAATGACTGGCCTTAACTCTCTGGCAAATATCACACTGAGAAACGTATTTTGCTATTTCTCTTCTCATGCGAGTCCACCAAAAATTCTGGTTCAAATCTTGGTACATTTTCGTACTGCCAGGGTGCATGGCAAATTTAGATAGATGTGCTTCATCCATTATTTGCTTGCGAAGCTGATGGTTCTTGGGTACAACTATACGTCCCTTAAACCATAGAACTCCTTTAGAATCCTCTTGGAAGCATTTATACTTCTCTTCTCCTTGGGCTAATTGTTGCTTGATCATTTTAACTCCCTTATCGTGTTGTTGTGCTGTCACAATACCATCTTGGAGTATAGGCTTAACTGTTATATGGTTCAGACTGCCTTGAGGAACAATTTCTAGATTAAGCTTGCTCATTTCCCAGCAAAGAGTATTGCTAAAAACTTCTACTGATAAACAATGACAATGCGACTTGCGGCTAAGTGCATCCGCAACCACATTGGCTTTGCCAGGATGGTAATGTACTTCAAGATCATAATCCTTTATAAGTTCTAACCAACGTCTCTGCCTCATATTCAAATCTGCTTGTGTAAAGATGTACTTTAAGCTCTTATGATCCGTATAAATATTGCACTTAGTACCCATAAGATGGTGCCTCCAAAGTTTAAGTGCATGTATTACGGCTGCAAGCTCAAGGTCATGAGTTGGATAATTCTGCTCATGTGTCCGAAGTGCTCTAGAGGCATATGCAATCACACGGTTATCCTGCATAAGTACACACCCTAGTCCGGTGCCTGATGCATCACAATAAACATCAAAAGGTCTTGATGCATCTGGCTGAGCTAAGACTGGAGCAGTGGTAAGGTGTGCTCTTAAAGTATGGAAAGCTTCTTCACATTTCTCATTCCAGGAAAATTTAACTCCTTTCTTCAACAACTCTGTCATGGGCTTTGCTATTCAAGAGAAATCTGGGATAAAACGATGGTAGTAGCCAGCAAGACCGAGAAAACTGCGGATCTGATGGACCGAAGTAGGGGGTTTCCAATCCATCACTTCTTGAACCTTACTCGGATCAACAGATATACCGTCCTTAGAGATGGTATGACCCAAAAATTTGACGGTATCTAGCCAGAATTCGCATTTAGAGAATTTGGCATACAGATGGTGATCTCGTAGACGTTGAAGAACAGCATGAAGATGTTTAACATGATCTTCAAGAGTTTTGGAATAAATTAGAATATCGTCGATAAATACCACGACGAATTTATCGAGTTCCGGCATGAAGACAGAATTCATGAGATACATAAAATATGCCGGTGCATTGGTAAGACCAAAGGACATAACCAGATATTCATAGAGTCCATATCTGGTGGAGAAGGCGGTTTTTGGAATATCACTTGGTCTAATCTTTATTTGATGATACCCGGAGCGAAGGTCAATTTTAGAAAATATCTTGGCTCCGGCTAACTGATCAAACAGGATATCAATGCGGGGAAGAGGATACTTATTTTTAATAGTAACCGCATTGAGGGAGGGATAATCAACACATAGCCTGAGACTGTTATCCTTTTTCTGAACAAACAGGGCAGGGCATCCCCAAGGTGAAGCATTTGGGCGAATATAACCCTTATCCAGGAGTTCTTGAAGCTGAAGTTTTAATTCGACCAGTTCATTGGGTGGCATACGATAAGGTCTCTTAGAGATGGGGGCCGTGCCAGGTTGTAACTCTATAACAAACTCAACATCTCTATCCGGTGGCATTCCGGGTAACTCGTCTGGAAAAACATCTGGGTATTCACATACAACAGGAATATCCTCTAGCTTAATTCCTGCTGTAGCATACACACAAGAACTGGTATATTCCTGTGATGGAAGATGAAGGATGGTATGTCCATATTCCGGAGAATTTATTTCAACCACTCGAGAAAAGATATCTAAAGATACTCGATGTCTGGTCATCCAATCTATACCTAGAAGAATATCCATTCCTTCGAGGTTTAATGAAATTAAGTCTGTTCTTATTAAAGTGCTACCCATCTGGATTGGTACACCTCTACAAATTTGATTCGATGTAATTCTACCCCCAGGGGTTATTATCATATAAGTTCCATTAGTGGGGTAGAAATCCAAACCTATTTTGGTCCCAAACCTTATACTGATAAAACTATGGGTTGCACCAGAATCAAAAAGTATAATAGCAGGGTAATGGTGTAGAGTGAATGTACCCGTCATTACTGGTGCACCTTCCGGGAGTTCCGATAGAGTGGTGAAATTTACTCTGCCTTGACGGATCTGCATCACTTGCTTCTTGCCTTTATTCTTGGAGTTGGAGTTGGAAGCCTGTCCAGGGAATGTCCTCTTGGGTTGGGGGCAGTCTTTAACAAAATGTGCCGGACTACCGCAGTTGAAACATCGATTGATGTTATTCCCTTGATTAAACTGCGGAGGGTTTGGCCTTGGACCAACTGGTCATTGCTGCTGCTGTTGAGGTTGAGGCACTGGTGGCCTATTATAGCGGGGCTGCTGAGGAGGCCTAGCTACCCATCTGCCTGCGGGAGCATTTCTAGGCGGAGCTCGGGATGTCGGGTTTTGAACTAACCGATACCTCGAAGGTTGTGCATTCGAGGGTCCAGTAGACACTTTCTGCCTTTTCTCAGCACGATGTGCTGAGATACAGTCTTCTTGGGTAATGGCCATGTTGACCAGCTCATTGAAGTTGTTAGCCCTGACCAAATTCAAACGCTCCTGTAGCTTAGTATTCAATCCACGACGGAAGCGATCTCTTTTCTTGGTGTCCGTGTCAGCATGATAGCCCACGTACTGACACAGGTGATTGAAAGCCTGTGCATATTGAAGTACCGTGCGATTCCCTTGAGTAAGTGCCAAAAATTCATTGAGCTTCCGCTCAATGAGTCCTTGCAGGATATGGTGCGCTCTAAAGGCTGTCCTAAATTCTTCCCAATTGACAACATGTCCATCTGGCTGCATTGCATAGTAATTGTCCCACCAAATGCGAGCGTTACCACGAAGCTGTTGGGCTGCGAAGAGAGCTTTGTTTGCTTCGGAGCATGGGATGGAAAGTAATGCAAACTTGAACTCGATGGTACGGAGCCATGCATCTGCATCAAGAGGTTCTTCCGTCTTATGAAAGAGTGGGGGCTGCGTACTGAAGAAATCCTGATATCCAGCTGATGGATGCTCCTCACGTCCACGTTGAGGAGAACGGAACTGATGTTGCTGCGCTTGCACTAGCATGTTTAGAAGTTCAGTCTGACGGGCCATCACTTCTGCTAGATTTGGTGGCGGCGGAGGTGGTTGTTGTGATCCACTAGCTTGATCCGGTCTGAATCCTTCCGGGGTTCCGCGCGTAGCGCCAACCATCAATATAGCTTTAGTTGAACAATGCAAGGTAAAAAACCCAAGTCACAAGTATTAACTTAACCATCCAAATAGCAACTCAGACTCTCATAACTAACTAAAACTTGTTCCATATTACATCACATTATTCCAAACCAAACCATACATATGTTTGCCACATATTCTACAACAAGTGGCTCGCAAGTCATCTAACTACTCACTCCATTACCACACTATCTACATCTAGGATGCTGTCAACTTAACAAGACTAGAAGTCATCGAGGTTACCCACAGATGACTGACTACCGGAGGAGGAATGGTAAGGACTAAGAACAGGATCTCCATGCTCAGAGTCGATCTCAGAGACTCCTTCGACTTCTTCAGGGTCTTCTTCTTCATCATCCTCCGGTTCATTGGCAACAGGTTGCTCTGGTTGCTCGTGAAGCATGTTGATGTGGTCAATGGCTTGGCCAAGGTTAAGGTTGAGCTCATGAACTTGCTCTTGAAGAAAGTCAATAACAGTGTCACGCTGGGTAATGAGAGTATCGCTCTCAACAATCTGTTCTTCTCGATGCTGTATAGTTTCTTCGCGCTGAGTAATATCTTCTTCCTTGGCAGTGATAGTAGCTTGGAGTGCCTCAATCTGCGTATTCTGTCGGCCAACCTGATTACGATACCTTTGAGCTATGTTGGTCAAGCGATAAACACCATGCTGCTGAAGCGTCTGGTAGCGGTACTGTGCACTCATGAATCGAACTACAGTACGTAGAGTCTCTCCAACCAGGGTTCCCAATAAATGGTCACAGTATGTCACTCTGAAAGTCCATTCTGGGTCACGAGAATCCATTGTAGGGAATAAACCAATAGGATGTCCTGCAACTTCCTCAGGGTGTTGATCACAAAAGATGTGAATGGCTTCTATAGCTGCTGCTTCAAAAGTATCGACAAGGCGATGACCAACCACATTGACTTCAATAGGCTGCCACACAGATAAGGTAGGATGTGGAGGAATAGTCATTTTCACCCGACAACGAGGAACACCTTCTTCATCATACTCTACTCCATCATAAGGTGGAGGTTCAGTGTAGCCAAACACCTGGAGAGATTCCCACAAGAGATGAGGAAAACCCTCTCAATGCTAAGCATTGGTATGAGCGTGTCCTGCGGAATCCCAAAAGAACCTTGGAAACTCAGCCATCTGAAACAAGGACTCAAATGGTGAGATTATAAGTTTTCAACCATACTCCTCGAGAAGACTGCAGAAAAATATGAGTTAGCTTGATAGATTGATTGGAATGCAGCTATCCTCACAGGGTAAAGGAAATAAGATGACCTACCCTGATAACAGCAGAATCTGAAGATCGAAAGATTGTTCTAGATCTTGGGAATCAAACGATAAAGGTAGAAATATTAACCTTAAAGCTATCAAAACTAATCATTTCAAAATTGTACTGTTTACTAACACACTCCAAATATCCCTAAATTATCAAACCATGTCACTCATTCAATCAAATCAAGGAATATGCATGCACGTGCTATGCATCCTCACATTCAAAACAACTGCCAAAATACTTGGACTTATGCGATTAATTCCGGTGGCACAATATGTTCGTCTCTCCCTATAATAACTAATCGAATATCCTTATTCGTCTTAACCTATTTAATCGTGGTCAGTGTACCTGCAGAAAACCACATTTGTAGATGAACCTTCCATGCCAGCACTCATGAAAGCGTCCTCAAACATTACTGTTCACTATAGAAACAGCATCTGTACAATTACCGCCGTACAGACAACGTTATCATACGTCATCGAAACAACGTATTCACGGAATACCGCAAAATGCGGGGGTATTGCTGTTCATACCCTGCTACTAACCATATACTCCCAATATCATCAACCTAAGTTGATATATTGGCAGCATCTCAAGTAGGCCACTGCTTGAGAAACAGCGTTCGGTTCGCATCACCGACGGGAAGGCTAACTCCCCAGTTACCTGAGGATCCTTACCTTCTTACCTCACCATCGAAGATGTCGTTACAAAAAGTAAAGTTGGGTAGTGCATAAATTTAAGTTTAACAGAAATGTAGTGCTGGAAGTTAGAGTAGTATACATATACTATAGCCACCTATAATTCCCATATTAACATTACATTACCCTAGGGCTTTACGTACTAAGAACAATCCTTAACGAATCCAATGTAATTTCACCAAACATTTTGTTGGTCAAACTTTTATACTGAAAATGTTTTTAAGGTAAAATGTATCTCCAGAGTAACCTTATAGCTCTGATACCAGCTGTGGCAGAACCAACCTGAATTACACCGGTTCAAATACGCAAGTCCTCTCTCAAGGGCTCCAATGTACTTCAAACGGTGTAATCCCTTGGCCTGTCGGGTAGCATCACGATAAACCACCGTTACAGGATCAAATAAGGTTACCTCACACGAAGGTGAGTCCAGAGATACAATTACCATCACATTTTACATTACAAACACTTATATTACAAGAGTTTACAGAGTAAATATAAGTGCTGGAGTGCTAGGAGTTTATTACAAACCAGTTAAACATTCGAGTTTACAACAGCGGAAATTAAAGTACGATAACTATACACGTCGCCAGTATCAACATCATGCTAAGCCCGAGCATGACATTACTCGTTAGGATCGGTGTTGGCCGGGGACGGGTCCCATTCCACGGACCAACCATCAGGCAAAGCATAGGGCCAAGGCGTGGGGAGAGTAGGGTCTTCAGGAATATTACCTGAAACAAAACATAAAGTAAGGCTGAGTATTCTAATACTCAGCAAGACTTACCCGGTATTGGGTATACTTAGCCCATAACTAGACCATGCAGGCTTTGCAAAAGATTCAGGGTTTAGCTTTTGCTGAAAGCAATAAAGAGTAGGTCCTTATTTTATATTTTAGCTTTCAAGTTCTAGTTCATTTCACCATTCTAGGTAAGCACTTACAACTACTCAAGCAAGGTAGAGTCTTTAAAGCATACATCCGCATTACTTATGAATAACATTGCTCTTGTTACTCTATGTGGTAAAAGAGTTAAGCAGTCTCAATCTTTGTTTGAAGCGGACGATTCTGAATCGAATTTCAAACCTTGCAAGGTCAACCTAACTCACACGCTTGGAACACCAACAGGTCGTTCCGAAGCAACCATTTGCCTTTCATTCCGGGTCGTGGAACAATGCCACCACAAGCGACTGCTGGACCATACGCACATCCAATGTGCAGGACATACGTCTGTAGCGCGACTACATGACCGTATTCCTGTCTGCTGTGCAGAACATATTCTCACAGTCGGTGCGTGTAAACATAAAATAAAAGTCGAGTGGTGGGAGACGAGTCCACTTGCCGGGCCGATTGGTTACTAGGCTTACCGCTTACCATATTTCACGGCATGTGGCTAGTACTTTCAAACGCTTATCTGCCACTACCACACACTGCGACCTTATCCAAATTCATCAACACAGACGGGGTATCACTTCCTTCCATGAATTTTACACATAACCCCGTCCGTCATCCTTATAGTGATTGCAGGAATGAAGATAATCAATTCCTATATCGCGCGAGTGACAGGAAGTCACTCGACTTCTACCGGTCCTATTAGCATAGCACTAGTCGGACTCAGGTTCTAATGTTCAGTACATTGGTTCCTAGAGATATGCATCTAGGGTTTCATTACAATTCCTAGACTTAATGCATAAATATAGATAAATACGTATAGGTTGCAGTGTAAAGAAAGTAATGGGATATGTCCGGGGCTTGCCTTCACTGGCGGGGCTGGGGTCAAGCGATTTTGGGGGTCAGCTCGAGAGAAGAGAGACCGGAGGGGCGAGCTCGGCGTGGGGTGGTTGAGCAGCAACAATGGAGGGCAACGGTGGTTTCTGGTAGTGCGACCGTGAGCTAGAACCGGCCTTTTATAGGCTGTAGAGATAGAGGAGAGTGGAAAGGGCGCAATGCCACGGCCCTGGGTGGCTGCGTTGACGCGGTGGGCGGCGAGCAGAAGTGCCGGCGAGACCGGGCGGCACTGGCAGTGTCGTGGCACTCGGCGAGGGCGTCAGCAAGAAAAGCTAATCGGCGCTCGGGTTGGGGTCGACGCGTGGGGCAGCTAGGAGCTGGAGGTGGCGCCGGGGAGCGGCCGAGGCGCAGCACATGGCTGGGGAAGCGGCGCTGACACCGGCGGCAGGGGTGCAGCGGGCGGAGCAGAGGAGTTGCCAGAGGAGGAAGAAGAGAGGAGGAGGTCCGAGGGACTTAGTTGGAAAATTCAAAAACTTCAAGGACCTCACTGTAAACAGAAATTTCCCATTGATCCAAAGCTCAAATGAGAAAATGGTCAAAAAGGAAGTTGTAGATTTTTGGAAAGTTACTTTATACTTCAACTAAATTACATAAAAAGGTTTGTATTTTCATAAATTTACACAAATACCCTTATTCTCTTAACTTTATTAGATTTTCACACAATTTCACACACACCAAACATTATTTCTATTGGTTTGAGCTATTTGACACCTAGGGTGTCACAGGACTGACGTTGGAGGCTTCCAATCCATAACCTCCTGAACTTTGGTTGGATCAACCGATATGCCTTCACTGGAGATAGTATGTCCCAAAAATTTCACACTATCCAACCAGAATTCACATTTCAAGAATTTGGCATAAAGGCGATGATCACGTAGTCGTTGACCTGCTGTGGAAGAACCAACCTGAATTACACCAGCTCAAGTACGTGAGTCCACTCTTGAGGACTCCAACGTGCTTCAAATGGTATAATCCCTTGGCCTGTCGGGTAACATCCCGATAAACCACCGATTGCAGGATCAAACAAGGTACGTCACACGAAGGCGAGTCCAGAGATACAATTGCCATCACATTTTACATCACAGGCAGATATATTACATGAGTATTTAAAAGTAACATCAGATCCCAACTTGTGGGAATTATTACAAACAGTTTCAAGTTTCGAGTCATTGCAGCAGAGTTTAAAACACGGGCACTGTACATGTCATCAGTACGGATATCATGCTAGCCCTGACATGATATCACTCGGTAGAGTCGGTGTTGGCCGGGGACGGGTCCCACTCCACGAACCAACCATCGGGCAGAGGGTAAGGCCATGGCATAGGCAGAGCAGGGTCGTCAACAGGGTTACCTGAACAAAAAGTCGCAATGCAAGACTGAGTATGCTAATACTTAGCAAGGCTTACCCGTTCATGGTATACATAGCCATGTAACTAGACTTATGAAGGCTTAAATGGTTGCAGGTAGAATTTTCAGCTGAAAAGCAACAAAGAGTAGATCCTTAATTTCAAATTTTAGCTTTCCAGTTCTGTGTGATTAATCATTCTAGATAAGCACCTATAACTATTGAAGCATGGTAGAATCTTTAGCCAAACATCATTTTTGATAATCACAAAGTTGCTCTTGTTACTCTATCTGGCAAAGGGATTAAGCAGTCTCAATCTTCGCGAGAAACGGATTATTCTTGAATCGAATTTCAACCTTGCAAGGGTAAACCTAACTCACACGATCGGAACATCCAATGATAGTTCCGAAGCAACCGTTTGCCTTTCATTCCGACTCATGGATCAGATCCACCACAAGCGACTGCAGGACCATACGTACATCCAATGTGCAGGACGTATGTCTGTAGAGCGACTACGCGATCGTACTCCTGGTTGCCCTGCAACACGTATTCCCACACGTCGAATCAAGTAACAGGAAAAACCAAATACGACTGGTTGGAGGTATGTCCACTCCTCGGGCCGATTGGTTACTAGGCTTACCGCTTACCATATTTTGCGGCATGTGGCTAGTACTTTCAAACGCTTAACCACCGCTACCACACACTGTGACTTTATCAAATTCACCAACACAGACGGGGTATCATCTCAACCATGATACCTCACATAAATCCCGTCCGTCATCCTTATAGTGATTACACGAATGTAAACATTGCAACTCCTATATCGCGTGAGTGACAGGAAATCACCCAACTTCTACCGATCCTATTAGCAGAGCGGCTATTCGAACTCAAGTGCTAGTATTCAATACATTGGTTCCTAGGAAAATGTAACTAGGGTTTCTCATACAAGTCCTAATAACGTAATGCATAGATAGGTATAAATAATATAGATTGCAGTGTAAATAAAGTAGGGGTTATGTCCGGGGCTTGCCTTCTTGAGTGGGGTTGGGGGTAGGAGTGTCAAGGTTTTCCGAACTTTGGTTCGGAGCTTCAGTTAGATTTCCGACGGTGTTCCCGGGGTCTTCAGATGATTCCACTCCTTGTTCCGGGATCAGTTCGTAGTCTCCGTCGGCGAGAGTCGCCGAGTCTACATGATATGCAAAGTTATAATTTAAGGGATGCATATACTTTTATTGTATTTCAGGATAAAGTTGCAATCCAATGAAAATATAGTTTACTTACTACACATATCATTTATTTCTCTACTGGGCAGTCATTTATCGGGTATTAACCCTTTTATCTAGTTACATTAAGCAACAGGGTTGGTTACCCTAATTATTTAATTAATGGTCATCTCAGCAGGAGGTGGAGCGGTGGCGGCGGCAGAGCGGCGGCCAGAGGTGACGCACGGCGCCGGCGGCAGGGGGGCAGAGCAAAGCACGTGCCCGGGGAAGAAGAAGAGAGGGGAGGGGTCCGGGGGACCTGTTTGGAAATTTCAAGAATTTTAGGGACCTCTCGGTAAAGAAAGATTTCCCACTGATCTAGAGGTTTAATGAGAAAATGCCCAAAATGAAAGTTGTAGAGTTTTTCAAACTCTAAAATATTGTTTTAAGGTTCAAGTTCAAAAAGCCAAAATTTGCAACTTTACATGTTAAATTTTGAGCAAAGGTGGAATTTGAATTACTTTTGTCCTTACCAAGATGGATTTGATGTAATTTTGGGTATGTTTACAAGTTTTCATGTGATGTCATGATGACTTGCATTCTTACATTTTGGCACTAAGTAAATTTTAAAGTTACTTCTATATTTCAACTATTTTGCATAAAAGGACCCATGATTTTTGTTTTAATCACATCTAGGTCCCTGTTTTCATACAAAGATCTATTTTTCTTAGGATTTAACCTATCTTTTGCACTTTCTTTACTATGGTGATATAGATTTGACACCTAGTGTTATATTTTTCCTAGGTTTTAATTCTATCTCCCATTCTTACCCAATTATCACGAAAGGACCTATATTTTACAGATTTACAATTATACCCCTATTCCTTTGGACTATACACATATACTATAGCAAGCATACATTTTCACACTCAATCTAGTGTTTATATTTCTAATTACCTGAATGTCACAGATTCTGAGGAAAGCTTCACAGAAATGGATGAAGATGGCAATATGACAAATGGATTTCGGGTTGAGGTGATGGAGCTCAAGCCCGTAGAAATAAAGAAGGCCCCGGAAGAAAGAGCAAGAGGGGAGGGCCAGACCCCGTTCGGCAAAATGGTAAAATGTGATGATTTCGTCTACATTTTCCATAGGGAAAGGTTCGCGAAAAGAGGGGCGCCAGTTAACAAGACTTTTTTCTTGGAGCAAACCCTCGAAAATGAGTTTTCTGAGATCGTTGTTGGAACACGTACTGTGAGTCCACTCCTCAGACGGCGGCTGCGCCTCCTCCTTCTTCTTCCCATCCTTCTCATTGGATCTGTTGGGTGCCATTTCTGGATCTATTCACCCCGAGTTGCTCGGGAGCTGCGGCGGAAGGGGCAAAGAGATTTGACTAGGTTGGGGTTCTCCAAGGGGGTGAAGGTGGAGTGCGGCTCTGATTGGGGGATTTGGAAAGTTCTTGGCGGATTGCAGATTGGAAGCATAGATTTTACTTGGTGTTACCGCAGGGTTAAATAACCAGCGGCCGGATACAGTTTTACTGTTTCAAAGTTGAAGAGTCGTTTCAGGGAATATTCGGAAGATGAGGGGTCATTTGGTGGATTGTTTAGATAAAATATTCGATTAATCATTTTTTCAGGGTTAATTGTCCCGAAAAAAGAGATTTTTCGAATTCCAGATATAACTTCCATCATTCGTACCATCACACTAGTTATTTATTATGGGAACATTTTTTCACTGCATGCCACGACCTTTGGATCCTTATTTCCAAACCTGAGAGATTTGGATTCAAGGCTCGGGGGCTGCGGGATATGTGGCATTGACTACTTATTTTTTCGAATTTATTTGAAAAGTAAGTAAGGAAGATTCAAGACTAATGTGACCCTCAGCCTGATTCTCCGATTCAACCTAAGGCTCGGGGGCTACTCCATATGGAGTGCTATTTTTCAACCGCACACCATACCAAAGAAGTAATTCGGGGCATGAACACCTCATAGCTTCGATGCAGCCAAGAAAGTATTCAAAGAAGAACTTCAGGACGGAGCTTCAAAAGAAGCCGAAGACTACTTCGAAAGTACTCGAGAAGCCTACAGTACTCAGCTACGAACTGATTGGATGCTTGTCAGACCCGGGGCTACGGGACTGTGTACATAACATAGTTTAAACAAGATTAGGACATAAAGCCTGTCTTATCTCTTATTTATGTTGTTTTCTACTCGTATGAGTAGGAGATAAAGCTAGTCGATACAGAAGCAAACTACTCGAGTTATACTCGGTTATGATTCCTTGGCTAGTATTGGGCTAGGATTCATGTAACCCTGTCCTTCTGGATATATAAGGGGGGGGGGCAGGGACCCCCTCAAAACACAACATCTACACCCAAGGCAATACAAACCGCCATACAGGACATAGGGTATTATGCACCTCGCGGCCCGAACCTGTCTAAATCTTGTGTTCCTTGCACCTTCGAGTTCCTGATCTTGGCATCTCATCACCTAAACTTACCACCTTGGGTATACCCCTCGGTGGGCAACCAGTAAAACACCGACAACATTCGCGAGTTGTTTGTTGTCATACTGGGGGTCCACCTCGTCGTCCTCCGCGTTGCGAATGGAGGCCATGCAAACTTGACGATCCGGTGAGTTGTTAGCCATAAGGCTGTACTCGGGTGCTACTTTCTCCCTCTTCCGCGATGGGAGAGAAAGGTCTGCCCTCCTTCAAGGGTAGTTCCTACGTGAAGGCCACAAGGCGGGACTCATAATCAGGTAGTTCAGAGGGCTCAAAGCCTTTCCAGTTCATGAAATGTCCTTGCGGCGTTGATGTTATGGTTCAACCCAGATGGTTGCCCGAAAATGATTAGATGTGGCCATCGGGTTGTGAGTGGTTTTCAAGGGCGAAGGCCGCCCGATGGGTGGTGGCTTCCTCATCTCTGAGTCCTTCTCAGGACTGGCTTCAATGTATAGTACTACGCGAGGAGTACTCTTCATTGGAGTCCGAGTGGATGTCAAAAATGGGAGCGCCCCGGCAAGCGGTGGCTCCCGTGTCCTTGAGCTTGAGCAGCAGATCCAAATCCTCCTCCAAGTTAGAGAGGGATTTAGATTGTGCAGTGCCCTCAGATCAGTTTGAATCCAATCTGACTAGATCTGATGCATCATAAGTGGAAGTCGCATAAAAAACAGACATCTTTTCAATCTGCAGGGCTAGATCTGGAAGTAGCAGATCATCGAGGTTGTCGGTAACTCATCGAGATCACTGCTTCGAGTTGATGAAGAAGCCTCCAGCTCCTTGGAGTTGGCTAGGTGGCTGTTGAAGCCACCCAAACCGTTGACGTTGCAAATTGTCACACCCGGTTTGGAAAAGATAACCGAATGCATCCCATATGTGTGGCAGAACCAACCTGAATTATACCGGTTCAAGTACGCGAGTCCATTCCCGAGGGCTCCAACGTGCTTCAAACGGTATAATCCCTTGGCCTGTCGGGTAACGTCCCGATAAACCACCGAACACAGGATCAAATAAGGTTACCTCACACGAAGGTGAGTCCAGAGATACAATCACCATCATATTTTACATCACAGGCACTTATATTACAAGAATTTACAAGGTAACATAAGTACTAGAGTGCTAGGAGTTTATTACAAACCAGTTAAAACATTTGAGTTTGTAGCAGCGGATTTTAAAGTACGATAACTAAACATGTCGCTAGTATTAACATCATGCTAAGCCCGAGCATGACTTTACTCGTTAGGGTCGGTGTTGGCCGGGGACGGGTCCCATTCCACGGACCAACCATCAGGCAATGCATAGGGCCACGGCATTGGAATAGTAGGGTCTTCAGAGGCAGGACCTGAAAAACATATAACTAGCAAGGCTGAGTATACTAATACTCAGCAAGGCTTACCCGGGGTTGGGTATACTTAGCCCATAACTAGACCATGCAGGCTTTGTAAAGGTTCTGGTTTAGTTTTTGCTGAAAAGCAATAAAGAGTAGGTCCTTAATGTATATTTTAGCTTTCATATTCTAGTTCTTTTAACCATTCTAGGTAAGCACCTATAACTACTTCAAGCAGGGTACAATTCTTTAATCAAACATCATATTTGATAATCATAACATTGCTCTTCTTACTCTATGTGGTAAAAGAGATAAGCAGTCTCAAACTTCGTGAGAGGCGGACGATTCTGAATCGAATTTTAACCCTTGCAAGGTAAACCTAACTCACACGCTTGGAACACCAACAGGTCGTTCCGAAGCAACCGTTTGCCTTTCATTCCGGGTCGTGGAACAAAGCCACCACAAGCGACTGCTGGACTATACGCACATCCAATGTGCAGGACATACGTCTGTAGCGCGACTACATGACCGTATTCCTGTCTGCTCTGCAGAACGTACTCTCACAGTCGGTGCGTGTAAACATAAAATAAAAGTCGAGTGGTGGGGGACGAGTCCACTTGCCGGGCCGATTGGTTACTAGGTTTACCGCTTACCATATTTCGCGGCATGTGGCTAGTACTTTCAAACGCTTAACTACCACTACCACACACTGCGACCTTAACCAAATTCATCAACACAGACGGGGTATCACTTTCTTCCATGAAATTACACATACCCCGTCCGTCATCCTTATAGTGATTGCAGGAATGAAGATAATCAATTCCTATGTCGCGCGAGTGACAGGAAATCACTCGACTTCTACCGGTCCTATTAGCATAGCATTAGTCGGACTCAGGTTCTAATATTCAGCACATTGGTTCCTAGAAGTATGCATCTAGGGTTTCATTACAATTCCTAGACTTAATGCATAAATACAGATAAATAAACATAAGTTGCAGTGTACAGAAAATAATGGGATATGTCCGGGGCTTGCCTTCACTGGCGGGGTTGGGGTCAGAACTATTAATAAATTCTCCCGAATTCGGGTTCGGGGCTTCAGTTAATTCCTCAGTGAGGTTCCCGGCGGCTTCAGAGATTTCCACTTCAGGTTCTTGGAGGATCTGATAGTCACCGTCAGCGAGAAACGCCGAGTCTATATGTAATCAAAAGGATGCAGCTTAGGAAATGCATAAATCTATATTCTATTTCACGATAAAGTTGCAATCCAATACATTCAACATTACACACTAGCAAACAACACAACTCTCATACTGGGCAGTCATTTATCGAGTATTAAATAATTTACTTAGTCACATTAAGCAACATGGTTAGTTACCCTAAATATTTATCTATCTACCTTAAGTAGCATGGTGGATTATTTTAAATAAACACACTAATTCCTAAAATTAAGAGGGTTTAGGTTTGCAACACCATTTACAAAGGAATTGTAAAGATATTGCTAAATTGTTGCAAACAAGAACTGAAATATTTAAATTTGAAGCTAAACCCAAATTTAATTTCAACATTTTAAGCAAAAGATAATAAAGTCTTGAAAATTTATTTACACATCAAGCATTAACACATTAGGGAATGACAAAAGATCCCAATTGGAAAAGGTTATACAATGGGTTTAGTTTATATTTTAAATTTGAAGATTCAAATTAAAAGAAGTTAAGTTTATATTCGATTTGAGTTTGAAACTTTGCACAAAGTTACCTAGAGCTTATAGAACATTCATGCCAAACTTCATAAGCAATAAAGCATGAAATATTAAAGTTAAGCATATACTACCCTTTAATCTTGGGTTTAAAATAGAGGTAAAAGTATTTTGTTTCAAACTAAACTATATTAACAAAAGTTATAGAGTTGGTAATCTAGTTTCTAGCAAAACTAGTTTTGCCATTTTTGGATTTTTCTGTGAATTACTACGAATTTTACAAGACAGAGCATGCACACACATGAAATAACAGTCACTTCTTTACAAACCAGCCCCTACATTTAACACATAACCCCCTGGAAAAATTTCAATCGAAGCAATTGGGTCCATGTTCATGGCCGGCGGTGGGGGGGCTCGGGCCGGCCAAATTCCGGCCAAGTAGTTCGCCGGCGGTGAGGGGCAAGGGGAGGAAAAGCATGAGGGCACTACGGGCTACGCACCAGTGCTCTTGGGCGGGCCTGAGATGACCGGAGATGGGCGGCCGACGTGAGGCCGAGCCGGCGGCCGGGGTGAGCTGCGGCGGCGGCGCTCCGGCGTCCGGGGAAAGGAGGGGCCGGGTCGGGAGGATGCGGTGGAGGCCGTGGAAGGTGAAGGCGTTGTCAATTTGGGGAGGGAGAGGGCGGAGGGGGAAGCTCCACGGTGGACCGAGCTTGGCGGCACTAATGGTGGGCGGCGAGGTACTGGGCGTGCGCGAGGTGGTCCGATCAGCCCTTTTATAGGCAATGGGGATGGAGGGGAAAAACCAGGGCGAGCTGAGCCTTGGCTCTGAGCCGCTACGGGGGAGGGAAACTAGAGGAGCACGGCGGCCGGTAGAGGCGCCGGCGGGCGGTGCTTGCAGAACCGCAGGCAGCGTGGCGCTCGGGCGAGGTGCCAACAGAGAAAAACAGGGCGGTGGAGGGACGGTGGGGAGGCACGTAGGCGAGGGAGGAGCAGGAGGTGGCGAGGGGCGGCCGGGAAAGGTGGGCGGCGGCGCGGCAGTAGAGGAGCAGAGAAGCAGGGGAGATGCCAGAGGAGGAAGAAGGAAGAAGAAAGAGCCGAGGACTGATTTGCGAAACCAAAGAATTACAGGGACTGCATTGTAAAGAGTTTATAACTTTTAAAACAAAGCTCAGATGAGAAAATGGTCAAAATGAAAGTTGTAAAACTTTTCAAGACCTATAACTTTGCTTTAGAGCTTAAGCTCAAAAACTTAAAGTACACAGTTTTATTTCACCATTTTACATTCAAATCAAATTTTACAAAAATTTGTCCTAATAAAGCAAATTTTATAACTTTTTGGGCTTATCTGCAAGCATTTAATGCTGATCATGATGACATTCACTTTTTCACTTTAACCCTTGGTAATTTTTGGAAAGTTACTTTATGTCCCAACTAATTTACATAAAAGGGTTTGTATTTTCCTAAATTTACACAAATACCCTTAATTTCAAAATTTTGCTAGATTTCCACACAATTTCACACATACCAAACATTATTTCTATTGATTTGATCTAATTGACACCTAGGGTGCCACAACCTTCCCCCCTAAAAGGAATCTCGTCCCGAGATTACAAGAATGAGTTGATAAAAGCATAGATACCTAAGAATTTCTGAGAAAGTCTGGGAAGTTTCTCTGAAGGTAGTCTTCGGTTTCCTAGGTAGCTTCTTCTTCTGTATGATGATTCCATTGGATTTTAAACATCTTGACCGTTGCTCTTCTAGTACTTCTTTCCTTGGTATCTAAGACTTTGATTGGAGTTTCCTTATAAGAAAGATCTGGCTCGATGTCGATACTTTGTGTATCAATGATTTCGGTAGGAACACGAATACATTTCTTGAGCTGAGATACGTGGAAGATGTTATGAATGGTTGCTAGTTGAGGAGGAAGTTGAAGTCGATAGGCTACGGGTCCACAAATTTCAAGGATTTCAAAAGGACCAACGTAGCGAGGAGCGAGTTTGCCCTTGATACCAAAACGTTGAACACCTCGAGTAGGAGACACTCGCAGGTATACGAAATCACCCACTTCAAACTGTATGGGTTTTCTTCTTTTATCTGCGTAGCTCTTCTGTCTTGACTGAGCTGCTTTAAGATTATTCCGTATGATCTTTACTTTTTCTTCAGCTTCATTAACAAGATCAGGTCCAAAAATTTCGCGTTCACCAGTCTGAGACCAATTCAAAGGGGTTCTGCATTGACGACCATATAAGGCTTCAAAAGGAGCCATTTTAATACTTGACTGATAGCTGTTATTATAGGAGAATTCTGCCAGAGCTAAGCATTTGTCCCAATGCTTATCATACTGGATCACACAAGCTCGAAGCATATCTTCTAAAATTTGGTTAATCCTTTCTGTTTGTCCATCTGTTTGCGGATGATAAGCGGAGCTTCGGATTAACTTGGTTCCAAGAGTTTGTTGAAACTGTTCCCAGAAACGGGCAACAAACTGTGTTCCACGATCAGAGATGATCGTTTTAGGTATCCCATGGAGACGAACGATTTGGTCTAGATATATTTCTGCATACTTCCTAGCAGTGTAAGTGGTATGCACTGGAAGAAAATGAGCGGTCTTGGTTAACCTATCCACAATTACCCAAATAGAATCATGCTTTTGAGAAGTATTGGGTAAACCTACTATAAAATCCATACCGATGTCCTCCCATTTCCAAGAAGGAATAGATAGAGGTTGCAGCATACCAGAAGTCCTTAAATGACTGGCCTTAATTCTCTGACAAACATCACACTCAGAAACGTATTTTGCTATTTCTCTTCTCATACGAGTCCACCAAAAATTTTGTTTCAAATCTTGGTACATCTTCGTACTACCAGGGTGCATAGCAAATTTAGATAGATGTGCTTCATCCATTATTTGCTTACGAAGCTGATGGTTCTTGGGTACAACCATACGTCCTTTAAACAGTAGAACTCCTTTAGAGTCCTCTTGGAAACATTTATACTTCTCTTCTCCTTGGGCTAACTGTTGCTTGATCATTTTAACTCCTTTATCATGTTGTTGTGCCATCACAATTCTATCCTGAAGTATAGGCTCAGTGGCTATATGATTTAGGCTGCCTTGAGGAACAATTTCCAGATTAAGCTTGCTCATTTCCCAACAAAGAGTTTTGCTAAAAACTTCTACTGATAAGCAATGACAATGTGACTTACGGCTAAGTGCATCCGCAACCACATTGGCTTTACCTGGATGGTAATGGACCTCAAGATCATAATCCTTTATAAGTTCCAACCAACGTCTCTGCCTCATGTTCAAATCTGCTTGTGTAAAGATGTACTTTAAGCTCTTATGATCCGTATAAATATTGCACTTGGTACCCATAAGATGGTGTCTCCAAAGTTTAAGTGCATGTATGACAGCTGCAAGCTCAAGGTCATGAGTAGGATAATTCTGCTCATGCGTCCGAAGTGCTCTAGAGGCATATGCAATTACGCGGTTGTTTTGCATAAGTACACATCCTAGTCCGGTGCCTGATGCATCACAATAAACATCAAACGATTGGGATGGGTCTGGTTGAGCCAAAACTGGAGCGGTGGTAAGGAGTGCTCTTAAAGTATGGAAAGCTTCTTCACATTTCTCATTCCAGGAGAATTTCACTCCTTTCTTTAACAACTCTGTCATGGGCTTGGCTATTCGAGAGAAATCTGGGATAAAACGTCGGTAATAGCCAGCAAGACCGAGAAAACTGCGGATCTGATGGACCGAAGTAGGAGGTTTCCAATCCATTACTTCTTGAACTTTACTAGGGTCAACAGATATACCGTCCTTGGAGATGGTATGACCTAAGAATTTGACGGTGTCAAGCCAAAATTCACATTTAGAGAACTTGGCATACAAATGATGATCTCGCAGACGTTGAAGAACAACATGAAGATGTTTAGCATGATCTTCAAGAGTTTTGGAATAGATCAAAATGTCGTCGATAAATACCACGACGAATTTATCAAGTTCCGGCATAAAGACAGAGTTCATGAGATACATGAAATATGCCGGTGCATTGGTAAGACCAAAGGACATAACCAGATATTCATAGAGTCCATATCTGGTGGAGAAAGCTGTTTTCGAAATATCACTTGGTCTAATCTTTATCTGATGATATCCGGAGCGAAGGTCAATTTTAGAAAATATCTTGGCTCCGGCTAACTGGTCAAACAGGATATCAATGCGGGGCAGAGGGTACTTATTCTTGATAGTAACCGCATTGAGGGGACGATAGTCAACACATAGTCTAAGACTATTATCCTTCTTTTTCACGAATAAGGCAGGGCATCCCCAAGGTGAAGCACTTGGGCGGATATAACCCTTATCCAGGAGTTCCTGAAGTTGAAGTTTTAACTCGGCCAATTCATTGGGTGGCATCCGGTAAGGTCTCTTAGAAATAGGGGCGGTGCCAGGTTGTAGTTCTATAACAAACTCAACCTCTCTATCCGGGGGCATTCCAGGTAACTCATCTGGAAAAACATCTGGATATTCGCATACAACAGGAATATCTCCTAACTTGATTCCCGTTGTATTATACACACAAGATTTGGTATATTCCGGTGATGGAAGGTGAAGGATGGTATGTCCATATTCCGGAGAATTTATTTCAACCACTCGAGAAAAGATATCTAAAGATACTCGATGTCTGGTCATCCAATCCATACCTAGAAGAATATCCATCCCTTCTAGGTTTAATGTAATTAAGGCTGTTCTTATTAATATGCTACCCATTTGGATTGGTACATCTCTACAAATTTGATTTGATGCAATTCTACCTCCCGGGGTTGTTATCATATATGTTCCATTTGTGGGGTAGAAATCCAAACCTATTTTGGTCCCAAACCTTGTACTGATAAAACTATGGGTTGCACCAGAATCAAAAAGTATAATTGCAGGGTGATGGTGTAGAGTGAATGTACCCGTCATCACTGGTGCACCTTCTGGAAGTTCCGATAGAGTGGTGAAATTCACCCTTCCTTGACGGACTTGCATAACCTGCCTCTTGCCTTTATTCTTGGAGTTGGAGTTGGAAGCCTGTCCAGGGAATGTCCTCTTGGGTTGGGGGCAGTCTTTAACAAAATGTGCTGAACTACCGCAGTTGAAACATCGGTTGATATTATTCCCTTGATTAGACTGTGGAGGGTTCGGCCTTGGACCAACTGGTCGTTGCTGCTGCTGAGGTTGAGGCACTGGTGGCCTGTTATATCGGGGCGGCTGAGGAGGTCTAGCTACCCATCTGCCTGCGGGAGCATTTCTGGGCGGAGCTCGGAAAGTCGGGTTTTGAACTAACCGATACCTCGAAGGTTGTGCATTCGAGGGTCCAGTAGATACTTTTTGCTTCTTCTCAGCACGATGTGCCGAGATACAGTCCTCTTGGGTAATGGCCATATTGACCAATTCATTGAAATTGTTAGCCTTGACCAAATTCAAGCGCTCCATCAGCTTAGTGTTCAATCCACGACGGAAACGATCTTTCTTCTTGATGTCTGTGTCAGCATGGTAGCCTGCATACTGGCACAAATGATTAAAGGCTTGTGCATATTGGAGTACCGTGCTGTTCCCTTGAGTCAGTGCCAAAAATTCATTGAGCTTCCGCTCAATGAGTCCCTCCGGGATATGGTGCGCTCTGAAGGCTGTCTTAAATTCTTCCCAATTGACAACATGTCCATCTGGCTGCATTGCATAGTAATTGTCCCACCAAATGCGAGCGTTACCACGAAGCTGCTGGGCTGCGAAAAGAGTTTTGTTTGCTTCGGAGCACTGAACCGGGAGTAATGCAAACTTAGACTCGATGGTTCGGAGCCATGCATCTGCATCCAGGGGTTCTTCAGTCTTATGAAAAAGTGGGGGTTGGGTGCTGAAGAAATCCTGATAACCAGCCGAGGGATGCTCCTCACGTCCACGTTGAGGAGGACGGAACTGATGTTGCTGGGCCTGTACTAGCATGTTTAGGAGTTCAGTCTGACGGGCCATCACTTCCGCTAGATTTGGTGGTGGCGGAGGTGGTTGTTGTGAACCACTAGCTTGTTCCTGTCTGAATCCCTCTGGGGTTCCGCGCGTAGCGCCAACCATCTGAAATATAGAAGTTATCCATGAGCATTCGCCAATACTTGCTTCTAATTTCAGAAATCATATCATAGCATATACTAGCACAGTACAAAGGAATCACTCCAAATCTCAAGTGTTAACTCCAGTAACTCAAATTTTACATAACCAACTGAAACTTATTCCATGTTACACCACAAGGTTCCAAACCAGATCGTACATAGGTTTGCCACATATTCTACAACAAGTGGCTCACACATTATCCAACTACTCACTCCCATGTCACACGCACTATCTACATCTAGGATGTCATCAACTCAAACGAGTCTAGAAGTCATCGAGGTTGCCCATGGATGACTGACTACCGGAGGAGGAATGGTAAGGACTAAGAACAGGATCTCCATGTTCAGAGTCAATTCCCGAGACTCCTTCGACTTCTTCAGGGTCTTCTTCTTCATCATCTTCTGGTTCATTAGCAACTGGTTGCGCTGGTTGCTCATGAAGCATGTTGATGTGGTCAATAGCTTCGCCCAGATTAAGGTTGAGCTCATGAACTTGCTCTTGGAGGAAGTCGATAACAGTATCACGCTGAGTAATGAGGGCATCACTCTCAACAATTTGTTCTTCTCGATGCTGTATAGTTTCTTCGCGCTGAGTAATTTCTTCTTCCTTGGCAGTGATAGTAGCTTGGAGTGCCTCAATCTGTGTGTTCTGTCGGCCAACCTGATTACGATACCTTTGGGCTATGTTGGTCAAGCGATAGATACCGTGCTGCTGAAGCGTCTGATAACGGTACTGTGCACTCATGAATCGAACGGCAGTACGTAGGGTCTCTCCAGCCAGAGTTCCCAGTAAATGGTCACAATATGCCACTCTGAAAGTCCATTCCGGGTCACGAGAATCCATTGCAGGAAACAAGCCGATAGGATATCCTGCAACTTCCTCAGGATGTTGATCACAGAAAGTGTGAATAGCTTCTATAGCTGCTGCTTCAAAAGTATCGGCAAGGCGATGACCAACCACATTTACTTCAATCGGTGACCACAAAGATAAAGTAGGATGCGGAGGGATAGTCATTTTAACCCGGCAACGAGGAACATCTTCTTCATCATACTCTACTCCATCATAGGGTGGAGGCTCGGTGTAGCCAAACACCTGAAGAGATTCCCACAAAAGACGAGGAAAACCCTCCCAATGCAAGGCATTGGTATGAGCGTGTCCTGCGGAATCCCAGAAGAACCTGGGAAGTTCAGCCATCTGAAACAAGGACTCAAATGGTGAGATTATAAGTTTCAACCATACTCCTTGAGAAGACTGCGGAAAAATGTGAGTTAGCTTGATAGATTGGTTGGAATGCAGCTGTCCTCACAACGTAAAGGAAACAAGATGACCTACCCTGATAACAGCAGAGTCTGAAGATCGAAAGATTGCTCTAGATCTTGAGAATAAAGTGATAGAGATAGAAACATTAACCTTAAAGCTATCAAAAACTAATCATTTTACTATTTACTAACACCTTCCAGATAGCCCTAAATCATCAAACCATGTCACTCATTCAATCAAATCAAGGAATATGCATGCACGTGCTACACGTACTCACATTCAAAATAACTTCCAAAATACTTGGACTTATACGATTAATTCCGGTGGCACAATATATTCGTCTCTCCCTATAATATCTAGTCGAATATCCCTATTCGTCCTAACCTATTTAATCGTGGTTAGTGTACCTGCAGAAAACCACAATGAATATATGGACCTTCCATGCCAGCACTCATGAAAGCGTCCCCAAACATTACTGTTCACTATAGAAACAGCATCTGTACAATTACCGCCGTACAGACAACGTTAACATACGTCATTGAAACAACGTATTCACAAGATACCGCAAAATGCGGGGGTATTGCTATACCCTATTACTGACCATATACTCCCAATATCATCAACCTAAGTTGATATATTGGCAGCATCTCAAGTAGGCCACTGCTTGAGAAACAGCGTTCGGTTCGCATCACCGACGGGAAGGCTAACTCCCCAGTTAGCTGAGGATCCTTACCTTCTTACCTCACCATCGAAGATGTCGTTACAGAAAGTAAAGTTGGATTGTGCACAAATTTAAGTCTAGCAGAAATGTAGTGCTGGAAGTTAGAGTTATATACATATACTATAGCCACCTATAATTCCCATATTAACATTACCCGAGGGCTTTACGTACTAAGCACAATCCTTAACGAATCCAACGTAGTTTTGCCAAATATTTTGTTGGTCAAACTTTTATACTGAAAACATTTTTAAGGTAAAATGTATCTCCAGGGTAACCTTATAGCTCTGATACCAGCTGTGGCAGAACCAACCTGAATTATACCGGTTCAAGTACGCGAGTCCATTCCCGAGGGCTCCAACGTGCTTCAAACGGTATAATCCCTTGGCCTGTCGGGTAACGTCCCGATAAACCACCGAACACAGGATCAAATAAGGTTACCTCACACGAAGGTGAGTCCAGAGATACAATCACCATCATATTTTACATCACAGGCACTTATATTACAAGAATTTACAAGGTAACATAAGTACTAGAGTGCTAGGAGTTTATTACAAACCAGTTAAAACATTTGAGTTTGTAGCAGCGGATTTTAAAGTACGATAACTAAACATGTCGCTAGTATTAACATCATGCTAAGCCCGAGCATGACTTTACTCGTTAGGGTCGGTGTTGGCCGGGGACGGGTCCCATTCCACGGACCAACCATCAGGCAATGCATAGGGCCACGGCATTGGAATAGTAGGGTCTTCAGAGGCAGGACCTGAAAAACATATAACTAGCAAGGCTGAGTATACTAATACTCAGCAAGGCTTACCCGGGGTTGGGTATACTTAGCCCATAACTAGACCATGCAGGCTTTGTAAAGGTTCTGGTTTAGTTTTTGCTGAAAAGCAATAAAGAGTAGGTCCTTAATGTACATTTTAGCTTTCATATTCTAGTTCTTTTAACCATTCTAGGTAAGCACCTATAACTACTTCAAGCAGGGTACAATTCTTTAATCAAACATCATATTTGATAATCATAACATTGCTCTTCTTACTCTATGTGGTAAAAGAGATAAGCAGTCTCAAACTTCGTGAGAGGCGGACGATTCTGAATCGAATTTTAACCCTTGCAAGGTAAACCTAACTCACACACTTGGAACACCAACAGGTCGTTCCGAAGCAACCGTTTGCCTTTCATTCCGGGTCGTGGAACAAAGCCACCACAAGCGACTGCTGGACTATACGCACATCCAATGTGCAGGACATACGTCTGTAGCGCGACTACATGACCGTATTCCTGTCTGCTCTGCAGAACGTACTCTCAC
Organism: Panicum hallii; assembly: GCF_002211085.1. NCBI lineage: Eukaryota > Viridiplantae > Streptophyta > Magnoliopsida > Poales > Poaceae > Panicum > Panicum hallii. The sequence goes on along the minus strand of NW_020356256.1, from coordinate 2,653 downwards.
AGTCGGTGCGTGTAAACATAAAATAAAAGTCGAGTGGTGGGGGACGAGTCCACTTGCCGGGCCGATTGGTTACTAGGTTTACCGCTTACCATATTTCGCGGCATGTGGCTAGTACTTTCAAACGCTTAACTACCACTACCACACACTGCGACCTTAACCAAATTCATCAACACAGACGGGGTATCACTTTCTTCCATGAAATTACACATACCCCGTCCGTCATCCTTATAGTGATTGCAGGAATGAAGATAATCAATTCCTATGTCGCGCGAGTGACAGGAAATCACTCGACTTCTACCGGTCCTATTAGCATAGCATTAGTCGGACTCAGGTTCTAATATTCAGCACATTGGTTCCTAGAAGTATGCATCTAGGGTTTCATTACAATTCCTAGACTTAATGCATAAATACAGATAAATAAACATAAGTTGCAGTGTACAGAAATAATGGGATATGTCCGGGGCTTGCCTTCACTGGCGGGGTTGGGGTCAGAACTATTAATAAATTCTCCCGAATTCGGGTTCGGGGCTTCAGTTAATTCCTCAGTGAGGTTCCCGGCGGCTTCAGAGATTTCCACTTCAGGTTCTTGGAGGATCTGATAGTCACCGTCAGCGAGAAACGCCGAGTCTATATGTAATCAAAAGGATGCAGCTTAGGAAATGCATAAATCTATATTCTATTTCACGATAAAGTTGCAATCCAATACATTCAACATTACACACTAGCAAACAACACAACTCTCATACTGGGCAGTCATTTATCGAGTATTAAATAATTTACTTAGTCACATTAAGCAACATGGTTAGTTACCCTAAATATTTATCTATCTACCTTAAGTAGCATGGTGGATTATTTTAAATAAACACACTAATTCCTAAAATTAAGAGGGTTTAGGTTTGCAACACCATTTACAAAGGAATTGTAAAGATATTGCTAAATTGTTGCAAACAAGAACTGAAATATTTAAATTTGAAGCTAAACCCAAATTTAATTTCAACATTTTAAGCAAAAGATAATAAAGTCTTGAAAATTTATTTACACATCAAGCATTAACACATTAGGGAATGACAAAAGATCCCAATTGGAAAAGGTTATACAATGGGTTTAGTTTATATTTTAAATTTGAAGATTCAAATTAAAAGAAGTTAAGTTTATATTCGATTTGAGTTTGAAACTTTGCACAAAGTTACCTAGAGCTTATAGAACATTCATGCCAAACTTCATAAGCAATAAAGCATGAAATATTAAAGTTAAGCATATACTACCCTTTAATCTTGGGTTTAAAATAGAGGTAAAAGTATTTTGTTTCAAACTAAACTATATTAACAAAAGTTATAGAGTTGGTAATCTAGTTTCTAACAAAACTAGTTTTGCCATTTTTGGATTTTTCTGTGAATTACTACGAATTTTACAAGACAGAGCATGCACACACATGAAATAACAGTCACTTCTTTACAAACCAGCCCCTACATTTAACACATAACCCCTGGAAAAATTTCAATCGAAGCAATTGGGTCCATGTTCATGGCCGGCGGTGGGGGGCTCGGGCCGGCCAAATTCCGGCCAAGTAGTTCGCCGGCGGTGAGGGGCAAGGGGAGGAAAAGCATGAGGGCACACGGGCTACGCACCAGTGCTCTTGGGCGGGCCTGAGATGACCGGAGATGGGCGGCCGACGTGAGGCCGAGCCGGCGCCGGGGTGAGCTGCGGCGGCGGCGCTCCGGCGTCCGGGGAAAGGAGGGGCCGGGTCGGGAGGATGCGGTGGAGGCCGTGGAAGGTGAAGGCGTTGTCAATTTGGGGAGGGAGAGGGCGGAGGGGGAAGCTCCACGGTGGACCGAGCTTGGCGGCACTAATGGTGGGCGGCGAGGTACTGGGCGTGCGCGAGGTGGTCCGATCAGCCCTTTTATAGGCAATGGGGATGGAGGGGAAAAACCAGGGCGAGCTGAGCCTTGGCTCTGAGCCGCTACGGGGGAGGGAAACTAGAGGAGCACGGCGGCCGGTAGAGGCGCCGGCGGGCGGTGCTTGCAGAACCGGCAGGCAGCGTGGCGCTCGGGCGAGGTGCCAACAGAGAAAAAACAGGGGCGGTGGAGGGACGGTGGGGAGGCACGTAGGCGAGGGAGGAGCAGGAGGTGGCGAGGGGCGGCCGGGAAAGGTGGGCGGCGGCGCGGCAGTAGAGGAGCAGAGAAGCAGGGGAGATGCCAGAGGAGGAAGAAGGAAGAAGAAAGAGCCGAGGACTGATTTGCGAAACCAAAGAATTACAGGGACTGCATTGTAAAGAGTTTATAACTTTTAAAACAAAGCTCAGATGAGAAAATGGTCAAAATGAAAGTTGTAAAACTTTTCAAGACCTATAACTTTGCTTTAGAGCTTAAGCTCAAAAACTTAAAGTACACAGTTTATTTCACCATTTTACATTCAAATCAAATTTTACAAAAATTTGTCCTAATAAAGCAAATTTTATAACTTTTTGGGCTTATCTGCAAGCATTTAATGCTGATCATGATGACATTCACTTTTCACTTTAACCCTGGTAATTTTTGGGAAAGTTACTTTATGTCCCAACTAATTACATAAAAGGGTTTGTATTTTTCCTAAATTTACACAAATACCCCTTAATTTCAAAATTTTGCTAGATTTCCACACAATTTCACACACC
>NW_020356255.1:0-92562 GCF_002211085.1 Panicum hallii | reverse complement strand
TCGCGCGCGGCACGAGGAGCGCCGGCGCAGAACGCGGCGGGTGATCGCTGCGGGTCGGCCACGCGTGCTCGGCGTTCGCGCGCTGCGCGAGGAAAAGAGTCGCGCCAGCGCTATTCGCGGAAAGCGGTCTTGTGTGAGTGGTGCGGGATTGGGACGGCGGTCAAGTCCGCTGTCGGTCGTCAAGGGTTAGAGTTAGGGTTTGACGACGAATGGTTTTCATTGAAACATTTTAGCGCGTGGTTTAATTTGGTAAGTTTTCAGGGCGTCACAAACCTACCCCACTTAAATGAATCTCGTCCTCGAGATTCGGCTGGCTCCTAAACAGATGGGGAAATTCCTTCTTTAGAGCCTCTTCGCGCTCCCAGGTCGCTTCTTCTACTCCGTGTCTACTCCATTGAACTCTGCATATCCGTACTTCGGAGTTTCTGGTCCTCTTAGCGACAGTGTCTAGAATCTTGACCGGCACTTCCTGATATCGCAAATCCGGCTGCAGGTCTATTGTTTCCACCAGCACATGTTCTCCCTCGGGTACTCTCAGACACCTTCTTAATTGCGAGACATGGAACACTGGGTGTATATCTGACATTTCTTCTGGTAACTCTAGTCGGTATGCCACGGCTCCGACTTTCTTTAGAACTTGATACGGTCCAATGTATCGAGGGGCTAATTTTCCTTGTACCTGAAATCTTCGTGTCCCTCGAATGGGTGAGACTTTGAGATAGACAAAATCGCCCGGATTGAAGCTTATCTCTCGCCTCTTCTTGTCTGCATAGCTCTTTTGTCGGGACTGGCTGCTTTCAGTTTCTCGCGGATCTCCGCTACTTTTTCTTCTGCCTCTTTTATGAAGTCGGGTCCCTCTAGGGCACGTTCTCCAACTTCCGACCACATTAAAGGAGTTTTGCACTTTCTTCCGTAGAGGGCTTCGAATGGCGACATACCCAGGCTGGCTTGGTAACTATTATTGTACGAGAATTCTGCATAGGGCAGACTCTGTTCCCAATCGTTTCCATAGGTCAAGACACATGCTCTCAGCATATCTTCCATGATCTGATTCACCCTCTCGGTTTGACCATCCGTCTGTGGGTGGTATGCGGAGCTAAAATCTAACTTAGTGCCCATGGCTTTATGTAGGCTTTTCCAAAACCTAGATGTAAATTGGGTCCCTCTATCCGAGACGATTCTGCTGGGCATTCCATGTAACTTCACTATGTTTTCCACGTAAAGTTTTGCCAGCTTTTCTCCACCATAAGTGGTTCTTACGGGTATGAAATGTGCCGATTTAGTGAGTCGATCCACTATTACCCATATGGAATCATGTCCCTTCTGTGTTCTGGGTAGGCCTACTACGAAGTCCATTCCTATTTCATCCCATTTCCAGACCGGGATGGGCAAGGGTTGCAATAATCCTGCTGGCTTTTTGATGTTCGGCCTTGATCCTTTGGCAGGTATCACAATGAGCCACGAATCTTGCAATACCCGCCTTCATTCCGTTCCACCAATATTTTTGCTTTATGTCCATATACATTTTGGTGGATCCTGGGTGGATAGAGTAGGCCGAGTTATGTGCTTCGTCCATAATTATCTGCCGGAAGTCTCCATTCTGAGGTACACAAATTCTATCCTCGTACCATAATGTTCCCTTATCGTCCACTCTGAAAACCCGGTGCTTTGTTTTCTCCCGGTTTGTTTGCGAATTTTTACTAACTCTTGATCCGAGCTTTGGGCTTCTCTAATCTTATCCCTCTAATGTGGATTGGACGTTTAGCACTTGGCTGGAACCTCGAGGTATAATGTGCACATTTAATCGTGCCATTTCCTCCGCAGAGGGTCATTCGTGGCCCATAGGATTTCCGACTTAAGGCATCGGCTACCACGTTCGCCTTTCCGGGGTGATACTGAATTTCCAGATTATAGTCTTTGACCAACTCCAACCATCTTCTCTGCCTTAAATTTAAATCTGGCTGAGTAAAGATGTACTTTAGACTCTTGTGGTCGGTGTAAACCTCACACTTATTTCCGATCAGGTAGTGTCTCCAGATTTTAAGGGCATGCACTACGGCTGCTAGTTCCAAATCATGGGTCGGATAGTTCTGCTCATGAGTCTTGAGTTGGCGGGAGGCATATGCAACGACTTTCCCGTCTTGCCATCAGTACGCACCCTAATCCTTGTCGGGATGCGTCACAATAGATGACAAAGTCCCGATGAATGTCCGGTAGGGTCAGCACTGGGGCGGTTGTCAACCTTCTTTTCAACTCTTGAAAGCTTCTTTCACAACTTTCCGACCAGGCGAACTTCTTCTCCTTCTTAAGAAGTTCCGTCATGGGTCGGGCTATCCTGGAGAATCCCTCCGATAAATCTCCGGTAGTACCCAGCTAGTCCAAGAAAACTCCTGATTTCACTAACATTAGTCGGTTGCTGCCAACTGGATACTGCCTCGACCTTTTCTGGGTCCACTGCTACTCCTTCCGCGGTTAGAATGTGACCAAGAAAAGCTACTCTCTCCAGCCAGAATTCGCACTTGCTGAACTTGGCATATAACTTATGTGCCCTCAGCTTTTCTAATACTACCCGCAGGTGTTGCTCATGTTTCCTGAATACTCTTAGAGTAGATAAGTATGTCGTCGATAAAGACTACGACAAACTTATCCAGCTCGTCCATAAACACTTTGTTCATGAGGTTCATAAAATAGGCAGGGGCATTGGTTAGTCCGAAGGACATTACAGTGAACTCAAACTGCCCGTAGCGGGTGACAAAGGCTGTTTTGGGGATGTCACTTTCTCTAATCTTGAGCTGGAAATACCCTGATCTTAGATCGATCTTCGAAAAGTACTTAGCTCCCTTTAGCTGATCGAACAGGTCATCAATCCTGGAAGAGGGTACTTGTTCTTAATGGTAACTTCATTCAGTGCCCGGTAATCTACACACATCCTCATACTCCCATCTTTCTTTTTGACAAACAGGACTGGGGCTCCCCATGGCGACGAGCTTGGTCTGATGAAACCAATCCGTTGCAGTTCTTCTAGTTGCTTCTTTAATTCTGCCAATTCAGAGGCGGCCATCCTATAGGGTCTCTTGGCTATCGGAGAGGTTCCGGGAATAAGGTCTATGACGAATTCTATATCCCTGTCCGGCGGCATACCGGGAAGCTCTTCAGGAAATACATCTGGGTATTCGTTTACTACCGGGACTCCTTCTAAGGGCTTGGCTTCCATGCTAAATACCATTGGGTCAAATTTACTATCCCGGGTACGGCAGATCACTTGCACTCCTTCGTGGTTGGTTAGGTGTACCACTTTATCAGTGCAGCCTATGAGACCATTGTGTCGGCTTAACCAATCCATCCCAAGGATCACGTCTATTCCCCCAGGCTTAAGTACTACCAAATCTGCTAGAAAGTCTACCCCACTTAAGTTGATCCTTACCCGTGAACAACCTAATTGGCAATTGATGTCGCCTCCAGGCGTCCGGGTTAATAGGGGTGTTTTTAGTAGTACTGTAGGTATTTTTGTGTTTCTCCACATAGCTCGAGGATATAAACGAGTGCGATGCTCCAGAATCGAATAATACTGTCGCCAGGGCTGAGTTGACTAAGTACTCACCGAGCACTACTCCCTGAGCTTCTTGAGCCTCCTGCGCGTCGATGTGATTGACGCGGGCTCGTCCAAATGATTGTTGCCTCACTTGCTGGCTGTTGTCGTTGTTGCGGACGGGCATTCGGTTGGCACCGGTCAGGGCTGGTCTGGGCCCGTTCACCGTGTTGGAGAAAGTCGACGTTGCCGGCTTATTCTTGGCGTAGGGGCAATTGGCGATGAAGTGCCCTGTCTCTCGGCAGTTGAAACAAGCCCTAACATTGTTGTTGTCGGGGGTGGCCTGACTTGCATTGCTTTGCGGGGCCCTCGAGGTATTCTGGCTTCTAGGCGGGGCCTGTGATCCTGTCACCTGGGACTGAGTTCTATACTGCATTGGGGCCTGAGTTCCTGGTGCAGTATAGCTGGAATTTCTCGGCTTCTGGAAACGGTCTTGTTGGCGAGCCTTACTTTCCAAAAACTTGCGTTTGTTGTCCTTTCTTTCTTCGGCCTTGGCCCTTTCTGTGAGGATGGCCTTGTTCATCAGGGTGTTGAAGTCCGGATAGATCTGGGGGAGTAAGCAAGGTCCGGAGCTCTGGGCTTAGCCCCTTCTTGAACATGTCTTGCTTTTTGTCGTCGTCGTTCACCTCTTCCGGCGCATATCGGGCCAATTCTATGAACCGGTGGGTGTATTCTTCCACCGACATGCTCCCTTGTTGTAGTGCGCGGAATTCATCCGCCTTGCGCTTCATAGTGGCCGAAGGGATGTGGTAGCGGCGGAACTCTCTTACAAATTCTCCCCAGGTGATGGTAGAGGCATCCTCGGCTGCGGCACAATAGTTTTCCCACCAGGATAATGCCGTGCCGGTGAGCTGATGGGCTGCCAGTAGGACTTTATCCCGGTCCTGGCATTCGAATGGTTCGAGCTTTCTCTGAATCACTCGCAACCAGTCGTCAGCATCCAACGGGTTGCTGGATCCGGCGAAGGTGGGTGGCTTGGTCCTTAGGAAGGCCGTCAGCTTGTCGTTCATATTCTGCCCTCGTGGCTGCCGGTTAATGAGGGCATTCGCCAGAGTCTCCAGTATGAGGGTCTGGTTATGGATGATCTGCGCCAGGTCTCCGAGGGGTGGGGGTGGTGGTAGTTGTTCTCCTTCTTGACTTCCCCCTCGGTTCTGGCTTACTTCTTGTTCTCCTTGGGGAAGATCTTGTTCAACGGGATGTGCTCCGACACTAGCGGCTACGGGGTTCCGGCCGCGGGAGGCCCTCGCGACGTTCCGGGGGGTCACCTGTTGATTGGGTAAATCGGGGTTACGATTACCTGATGTTTAAGTTGTTTAATTCGTATTTAGGGCAGAACCTACCTTCTGCCAGTAGATATTTAAACAAGCAGCACACACAACATCACACACAACAGGCACAAACAACTTTATTACTGCGGAAAGGGGGTACAGCTTGGGGTAAGGCTAGGTCTCGCACTACTCGTCCAGGGTCACGCCCGAGGACACGACTTAGACAAAAAGGGGCTGGGGTGTACACCGCTAGGGTGGCGTCAGTCATTCTACTCGCGGGGCAGGCCTTCTTCTGGGACGGAAAGCGTGAGTGATCCTTGCTCGACGTCCTCTGGACTTCCATCGGTCAAGGGTTGCGCTGCGGCATCTCCCTCGTCGGCGGCAGCAGAGCTTTCAGGGTTCTCGGGTGGGGCTCGTGCGCTCCCGAAGAGTGATCCCCACCCTATGACGGGTGTCCCGAGTAACACGTGGCCTTCCCCTATCGCCGGGACTGGTGTTCCACTCTGGGTCCAATCTTGCATACGCCGGTCCCGGGCCTGTCTAAGGCTTTCTTGGGCGACAGCTTCGCTACTGACCGCGGCTGCGGCTCTCGCCTCGGCATGGGCGGTTCGGATCTGCTGTATCCTCACCGCGAGCTCTGCTTGCTCGGCTCGGTGAGTCTGCTCCCTCAGAAGGTTGGCTTGCTCGTCAAAGAGTTGGTCCAGGGCAGCTAGGTAAGTAGCCACTTGGTACAGGGGCCCTTCCTCGTGGCGGCGTCGCTCCAGGTTTCTCATGCGCGCTTCCCAGACTGGGGTTCTGATGGCCGGCGGAAAGAACTTCGCTGGTGTAGGGGCGAGGTGCTCTTCAAAAATCCGGCACAAGTAACGGAGTGCTTTTCTGATGGCCAAGGGGTAGGTGTCTTGGTGCCTAAACCCTGTGGCGGTCGCGCGCCAGGGCTGGATGTCGGGGTAGCGGTTGCTCCTGGCGATGACCAGAATCACCCTGCAGCGGAGGGTACCATGGTGCTCGTACTCTCGGCTGTAGTACCTTGGGCGCTTTGTAACGCCAAGGTCCTCCAGGGTGTTGATCAAGAGGCTGGGGAATCCAGGTGCAGCTTGGCAGTCGCCCTGGGTCCATCCTTCCTCAGCCATCTGAAACAGAAGTAGGGTAAACAACATGGTACATGTGCAAAAGCGAGTAGATGATATTTAGTATTACAACAAAGGTGGTACAGTTTTCATGGATACGTGGTCATTAGTGTAGGGTTTTTGCTAGGGGTGCTAATCCTATCATGGGGATTCTTCCTCAGTCCTGATAGAGCGCTTCTTTATTGGAAGGAACCGATCCATCTCATTTTCGGTCTGAGTACCCTTGTCCCAATGGGTCTCCATGGGTTCTTCTTCTTCTTCTTCGATCCATCCACCTATCCCGTTGCGGCTCTCATATTCTTGCATCTGGGCTTGGAGGGCAGCTAAGGAATACTCGGCGTTTGCGGCTCTTGTCCGTTGTTCCTCCAGTTCCTGGGTTAACTTTTCAACCCCATGGATTAGCTTCTTCAGTTGTGCCGATTGTTCGCGGCAGAGTGCATCCAAGCCAGTAAGGTAGATGGATAGGTGGGAGACCGCATCTTCTAAATCTTCTTCTTCTCGTCCAAGTCCCCTCATCCGGGCAATCCAAGTGCGTCCACTTCTTTCAGCGGGTGGGAAAAATCCCATAGGAGTCCGCTGAAGGTAGTGCCTGTAGAGCACACGTAATCGGCGCAGGGCTTTACGGGCGGCCTTTCGGTAGGTGTCGGGGAATCGGAAGCCCTTTGTGGAGATGAACCAAGGGTCCACCTCAGGGTAGCGGGTGCTTCTTTCCACAAAGATCATCGTGTCGCACCGAAGGGTGCCACCGGAGATGTATTCTCGGTAGGCGTACTCCGGCGTTTCCATGACCCCGACGCGTTCCAGGCTGAGCAATAGTAACTTGGGGAGGCCGGGCTCTGCGTGGCAGATTCCGCTAACCCATCCATTGCCAGCCATCTGGAACAAGGCAAAGACCAGTGGTGAGTGTTTGTGCAGAAAGATATCTAACCCAGGATAAGTTCTAGGGTCTGAAAAGGGGTCTCGCTCCTAGGGTTGCGTCCTACGGCCAGCCTACGGCTCTGATACCACCTGAAGCGTCCCCCCCATCAGGGAAGACTTAAAAGTGTCACTTTATCAGTCCCAGGAGGCTGATAACACTTTTATTACATCAGATGGTTCATTACCGTACAACTCTTCGCGGTAATGGGCAATGAAGCGCCACTATCGCGAGGATTACAACAAAAACCCATACTACTACACTAAATACGAACAGGGGATCATCAGAGTCTTGCGCCATGCGGAGTTCCAACGGTGACCTCACCCACAGGCAGGACTGGGTGCAGGACGGGACCCTACTCGTCGTTCTCGGGGACGTAGTCGGGATCCTCCACTGTAAAGTAAGAACGGGGTGAGTACAAACGTACTCAGCAAGTCCAATCACACCCACGGGGGGGGTTATAACAGAGTTAGATGCACAGGATAATCCAAGGATAAAGTTACGGTTCTTTTGCGGAAACACAATTATATGCAAGGGTTCGTTTTAAAAGCACTTTTCAAAACAAGTTTTCAAGTGTCAAAGCTCACGATGTCGATCCACACGGATCCAAATTTCAAGCCGCTACCGGACTCCCCGTCCGTCGTAGCACACAGCACCATTGCCGGATACTTTTCAAACAACTCACACCAGTTCGACCATTTCCCAGAGAGAAACACTAGTTATGTGACCACACCGTAACTTGCCCAGTACCGTGGGCACGGCTATTCGAATAGATTTTAACTCTGCAGAGGTGTGCAACTTTACCCACAGGCGGGGTACCACAGCACGGACACCTTAGTGCCGGTGCAGATCCCATCGAAGCCCTTACCCACCGTAGCTAGACCTGACTAGCCACCACGGGATCTATCAAGGGGTCATTCGACCTAACACCGAGGTTTAACCGGGGCATAAGTCACACAGAGCTTATCCCGTCTCCTTGATCACCCGTTGCTCCCAGCTCTCCTGATGGCTATCAGACTAACTAGTGGGGTTAGGCCAAGCCGTTGCCCATACAACGGTCAAGTGGTTCGCACTACGAGAAGCTAGGTGGGATGTCACATCAACTCGGTCCTTAGGGGTGACAAGATGGATATCTCCCATCCACGCTCAACCACACAGGTACGAGCACACCAGCGGCAATTCACACAGAAATGCCATCCATCTCATCTAACTCGCTTTTCAAAACCACATTTTATCCCTTCCCACACACACGCATTTTCTTTATAAATCAGGCGGTCAAAGTAGGGTTATTTCAAACAAGGGTGGCTATCCTACCGGGTCTCCAGCACGCAAAACAATGCAATTTTATAAAACAGGCCATTGGGTCGTGTTTGTAAAAACTAGGACAGAAATATGCATCAAAGGGCGGAATTGAACTTGCCATCGTCAAACCCTTGCGGAAAGTCCTGATCGGAGCACTGTCCTTCGGGTTCGGGTCGCAGTACTGGTCCTCAGTTGCTTGGTCGCGGTCGGGAACCTCGTCGTTCACTCCGTGTCCTACGACGCAACAAACAGACACACAATCAAGCGAAAGAACTAAAAGCTTTTATCGTTGGGCTTGAATTGGAAATAATTTAGTTACGGAGTTAGGGGTGGTATCTCTAGGTGGTTTCTTAATGGCATGGCTAAAACTATACTAGAAAGGGCGTGGTAAAGTTTCGGGTCAATCGGAGGTCGTTTTGCACATAAAATGACGCGCTAAAGGTGGTTTCAGGGCTTAAACGGGGGTAAGGGTTTATCTGCGAAACCTAGAATTAATCAGGGCATGCTAAAGGGTGTCGGGCATGGTTGGGTTTTTATGTAACGGAGGGATTCAATTTGAATTAATAGAGTGGGCAGGGTTTCTTTCGCGAAAGGGAGCTATTAGAGAGGGGGGTCCTTATTTAGAAAAGAGAGTAAGGGCGGGGGGGGGGGGGGGTTAAACGCAAAACCACCCCTTCTTCTTCCTCCTCTTACCCGTGAAACAGAGGAAGGGGAAAAGGGGCTCGGCGCCGGCCTAATCCCGGCGGCCGAGGCCCGGGGTGGCTCGGGTGCGTGGGGGAAAAGGGAGAGGGGGCCAAGGGGAACTGATTCCCCTGCTCACCTTGAGCCGGGGCGAGGCGTGGGAGTGGGGCGGCGGAGGCCTGCGGGTGGCGGCCGAGCGGCGTGCGGCGGCGGAGCTGGGAGCGTGCGAGAAGGGGCTGGGGGTGGTGGCGCCGTTCGTGGAGGTGCCGAGGTGCGGGGGAGGGCTACTTATAGGCGGCCGCGTGGAGGAGCGATGGGGGTCGGTGGGAAGGGCCGGCGGGCGGTGCGGGCGCCATTAATGGCGCCCCGGCCGCTTGCGGCCGTCGCGACGCGGTGGTGCAGGGCGGCGGCGGTGTGCGGCAGCGTGCGGCGCGGCCAATCGACGGGCGGTGCGGCACGCGCGGGGTGGGCGCATGTGGGCGCCGTGCGGCACGGCGAGCGGCGCGGCACGCGCGTGCGCGTGCACTGGTGGCGCGACACAGCGCAGCCGGGGGGCGCGGGTACGGCGCGGCTGGGCAGGAGCTCGCGCGCGGCCACGCGGGGCACGCGGGGGCGAGCGCGTGCGCGGCACGGTGGCGCGCGGCGTGGGGGTGCTCGGGAGCAGAGGCAGGGGAAGGAGGGGAGAGGAGAGGAGAGAAGGGAAAAGGAAGAAGGGAGGAAAAAGGAAAAAAAAAGAGAAAGGAAAAAGGGAGGAAAGGAAAGGAAAGAAAGAAAGAGAGAGGGATTGGAAAAGAAAAGAAAAGAGAAAGAGGGGAAGGCGTGCCGGCGCCGGTCGCGGCGGCGACCGCGGCCGGTCGGCCACGCGCGCGCGGGGATTCGCGCGCGGCACGAGGAGCGCCGGCGCAGAACGTGGCGGGTGATCGCGTGCGGGTCGGCCACGCGTGCTCGGCGTTCGCGCGCTGCGCGAGGAAAAGAGTCGTGCCAGCGCTATTCGCGGAAAGCGGTCTTGTGTGAGTGGTGCGGGATTGGGACGGCGGTCAAGTCCGCTGTCGGTCGTCAAGGGTTAGAGTTAGGGTTTGACGACGAATGGTTTTTCATTGAAACATTTTAGCGCGTGGTTTAATTTGGTAAGTTTTCAGGGCGTCACACACTGCTGACAACATGAGTTTTTGCCGCGATGTAAAGTAGTAGATCCTCCCCTGGCAACGGTGCTATAAGGATCGGAGGTGACTGAAGATGATGTTTCAGGTCCCGCAAGGCCCACTCAGCCTCCTCCGTCCATTGGAACTTATCTTGGCGTTTCAGGAGCTTGAAGAAAGGTAGTCCTCTCTCCCCGAGTCGGGAGATGAACCTGTTCAAGGCCGCCATACAACCTGTTAACTTCTGCACATCCTTGATTGTGGCTGGAGCCTCCATATCAGTGATGGCCGTGATCTTTACAGGGTTGGCTTCAATGCCTCGGTTGCTGATGATGAACCCGAGCAATTTCCCTGAAGGTACTCCGAAGACGCACTTGGTGGGATTGAGTTTCCACCGAAATTTGCGCAGGCTGCTAAATGTTTCCTCCAAATCTGCAATTAAGTTGCTGGATGCCCTGGTCTTGATGATGACGTCGTCCACATAAGCTTCAACATTCCGGTGCAGCTGATCCGCGAAACACATCTGGATCGCATGCTGATAGGTTGCTCCTGCATTCTTCAACCCGAAGGACATTGTTTTGTAGGCGTAAGTCCCGTACGGGGTGATGAAAGCAGTCTTGATTTGGTCCTCCTCCTTGAGCGCGATCTGATGATAACCTAAGTAACAATCAAGAAAACAAAGAAGGACACAACCAGCCATCGAATCGACAACTTGGTCAATGCGCGGCAGCCCAAATTGGTCTTTTGGGCAGTGCTTATTGAGATCAGTGTAGTCGACACACATTCTCCATTCATTGTTCTTTTTCTTTACAAGAATGGGATTCGCTACCCACTCTGGATGGATTACTTCTTTAATGAATCCAGCCGCGAGAAGTTTAGCGATCTCCCATTTAATGGCCTCACGCTTGTCGTGGGCAAACCTCCGCAGCCGTTGCTTTTTAGGCGTAGCCTTCGGGTGTACATTCAAAGCGTGCTCGATCAACTCCCTGGGCACCCCTGGCATATCCGCTGGTTTCCATGCGAATATGTCTCGGTTAGCCCGAAGGAAGCTGACGAGCGCGAATTCCTATTTGTCACCTAAGCCGGCACCGATGACAGCGGTCTTAGATGAATCTCCCTCCTGAAGCTGGATCGTCTTGAGGGCCATGTCATCAGTCGACTGGATGCTCGACTTGTTGGCCTTCTTGGAAGGAATCTCCAGCCCGAATTGGGAAAGTTGCTGCGCGGCCGCGAGTACTTCTCCCGAAGCATCTGGCACGCAAGTAGTCGAAGCATATTGGATCGCCTCCTGATTACAGTCGTATGACTTCTTCAAGTCGCCATGGAGGGTGAGTACTCCACTGAGTCCTGGCATCTTTAGAAGCAAATAGACGTAATGCGGCACTGCCATAAACTTGGCGAGTGCTGGTCGACCCAATATGGCATGGTAAGAAGATTCGAAGTTAGCCACCTCGAATTTGATGAACTCGGTACGATAGTTCTCCCGCGTGCCGAAGGTGACTGGGAGGACCACCGTACCCAGCGGGTGTGCCGCGTTACCTGGGACGATGCCGTAAAAGGGGGACTTGCTGGGAACTAGCATGTCCTTGAAATCCAGGCCCATTTTCTTCAGAGTGCTGACGAAGATGAGATTGAGCCCACTCCCGCCATCAATGAGGACCTTGGTGAGCTTGACCTCTGCCACCACAGGATCCAGGACCAAGGGGAATTTACCGGGCTCCGAAAAGCTCGTCCACTGGTCATCGCGGGAGAATGAGATGGGAACCTCCGACCAACGAAGTAGTCGTGGTACCGCCGGCTCGATGGACAAAATCTCCCAGAGAAGCAGCTTCTGGTCCCGCCTGGAACCAAAATCGTCGTCTCCCCCGAAGATGACGTTGACAACCTTCAAAGCGTCTTGAAACTTCGAGTTGCGCCCATGATCTTCTTGATCATCATCCTCGGGTTCTTTGTCAGCAGGCTTCTTGTTCTTCTTTCCGCCACCGGAGTTGCTGAACTTCCTCCGAAGGTGGTAGCAGTCGATGGCGGCGTGGTTGGCGTCCGGATGCCACGGGCACTTCTTCTGCAGGAGCTTCTCGAACTCCTCCTGCGTCATCGACTTCTTGCCCCACGAAGGACGATCGATGGCCGCGATGACATCATCTGGCTTTCGCTTCCGAGGTGGACCCAAAAAGTCCCGCGGGCTTTTGTCGTTGCGGTTGTCGTTTGGGCGCCGTAGATTGCTATCTTGCGCCGCGGAAACTGCTCCCGCATCTTCTCCTCCTGTTCGGACCAATTGTGCATCATATCATGAAGGCCCGCAATAGTCTTTGGCCTGTTCTGCCCGAAATCCCTGTAGATGCCCGGGTCGGTGATGCCGTTGTAGAAACAATCGATGATGTCGTCCTCCGAGAAGTTGGAGATGGTGGCGCGAACGTCGAAGAAACGACGTGTGTAGGACCGCAGAAGCTCATTACGTTCCTACTTACACTGAGCAAGATCGTGACGCGTACCTGCACGAGCAATCGCTCCCTGGAAGTTGTCGATGAAGACCTTCTTGAGGCGCTCCCAGGAGTCGATTGAGTTGCTGCTGAGGCTTTCCAACCAAGTAAGCGGTGCAGAGTCCAAAGCCATCGGGAAGTAGATGACTTTGGTGATATTTGAACCCCCTGCAACTTCAATGGCCGTGGAGTAGCAACAGAGCCACTGCTGAGGAGCTTGCTTGCCGTCGTACTTGGTGATGCCGATCGGCTTGAAGCCCTCTAGGTACTTGTAGCTGCTGAAATGAGCAGAAAAAGTAGGGAATCGATCGCTACAGTTAGTACCTTCAGTTTCGACTTCTTCGCGGACCTTGCACCTGGAGGAGATCACAGCCCGCACGTCGCGACCTTCATTGATGTGCTGGCGCAGGTCCTCCGGAGAAGGTCGATGATTAGCCTGTTGCGTATGACCCCCTTGCGATGGCTGCTGCCTCCCGCCAGGGGACTGGCTCCCACGGGCGTTGTCGTTGCTGAGCTGGTGTCGAGGACGGCTGCCAGCCGTTCCGCTGTGAGCCTGACTTCGACTCTCGCCCACGCGCTCCTCCCTGATGGTGGACGCCGGGTTGTGTTGACCCAGCTGGATCCAAGTCCTCTGTGCGTAGAGAAGTGCTTGACGTACCTCCGGATCGTGGCTGCACTCAAGGATGGCCGTCACCCTGGCGATGTTGACCACCGGAGTCCTGAAACCCCGTTCGCTTACGGCGGCGAACTCAGGGTCAAGCTCGCGATGCATAGATCGCCTACGCTCGTTCGCCCTCCTCCGCCGGATTGTGCGGGCCCTGTTCCTGGCCCTCCGCGCCTCACGATCGGTGTCGTTCTCGTCGCCAGCGTTGGCCGTGATCTCATCTTCGGAGATCGCTTCAAAGTTGACGATGGGAAGATCCCCATCGTCCTCGCCTTCTTCAGCCATCAGCACCTGGCGGGAGGTAAGGTCATGAGAGCTTTCATCGACTAGTTCAGTCGACCCCTCCGCCGCGGTGGCCAATGGCCTGCCCTCTTGAAAGGGCAATGGCTCGAGGTGAGCCACAAGCCGACCCTCTGCCTCGAGTAGATCGGAGAGCATCATGCCCCTCCAATGCACAATGCGCCCCTTCGGCAAAGAGGTGATCACCAAATCACCGGGACCAGAACAACCCGAAGCCCCCCGACACGCGGTGGCTTCAGGCTTTTCGTCCTGGAGCAGCAAGTCCAGATCCTTCTCTAACATGGAGAGGGACCCAGAGACGTTGGCCTCCTGAAGATCAGTGGCCGATTTGCATGAGCCGAGTTGAGATTGGCTATGCGGATCCCTAGATTGGAACAAGTCCAAACCAGGGGAAGTTGTCACAACACCATAAGAAGTCGAGCCTGGAGCAGACTCCATCTCGATCTGTGCTGCGGAAGTATGGAGCAGCAAGTTGTCGAGCTCATCGACGAACTTGTCGAGGCTGCTGCGAGGATCCGCAGCTAAGGTTTTCGGCCTCATGTCGACGAGGAATCGCCGAAAGTTGCCCACACCATCTGCGATGCAGACCCACGAGCCAAAAACGAATGTCGTACCCTGAGAGGGAATTGACCTGATGAAATTGAAAGATGCCATCGAGCTCGCCGGTGGATCTTCGACGCGCTCCCCTACCTGGCGCGCCAGCTGTCGGTGTTTAACCGGCTGCCCACCGAGGGATATACACAAGGTGATAAGTTTTGGGTGAGCAGACGCCGAGATCAGGAACTCGAAGGTGCAAGGAACACAAAGCTTAGACACCCTACATCCTGTATGGTGGTTTGTGTTGCCTTTGGCATTGAATGACCTAGAAATCGTGTTTTGAGAGGGGTCCCTAACCTCCCTTATATATCTAAGAGGCCAGAGTTACAAAGATGCTAACCAACACCTGCTGAGGGATCATACCAGAACATATCTCAAGTAGATCCCCTCCGTGTTGGTTAGCTCTATCTCCTATTTAAACGGGATAAACAAGAGATAAACAAAATGAATAAGAGATAAGACGGACTTAATCTCTTAGACCTCTTTAAACTACGTTATGTACCCAGCCCGGTGGCCCCGGGTCTGACACTAGGTTTACACCTCAAGCAAGTATCGGCTAGGCACAGCTGATATAGAACACATCAATTGGCTAAACACAGCCGATGCAGAATGCGCAAATCGGACTTTTCCAATGCACACACGATCGGCTAGTTATGCCGATGCTCACACAGATCGGCTAAGGCGAGCCGATGCACACCCCAATCGGCTAGACAAGCTATCTAAAAAACATGCTGTGAAGTAGATCCGATTGGCTCTGTAGTTACATTCACCAAATAGCCGTTTTGAACAAAGTTTCTACACCAGAAACTCTACTTAAGTTTATTTTTTCAAATCTTTTTGTTGTTTGTACAAATTAGTTAAGTCTTGAAGTGATATATTGAATGTATTCTTGTTGGATTGCAACTTTATCGTGAAAGCCAAATATTAAAATAATAAGCATTTGCTTCAAATCATTGCATATGATGTAGACTTGACGACACTCGCCGACGGTACCTACGAGCTAATCTCGGAACCCAACGAGGGTATTTCTGAAGCTCAAGTGAACGTCGCCGAGGATCTTTCTGAAGCCCCGAACCAAGGTTCGGAAGATACTAACATCACTGACCCCAGCCTCACCGGTGAAGGCAAGCCCCGGTGCATAACCTAGTATTTTAAATTATGCACTTATATTGTTATATATCTATATTGTGCATTAAGTTCTAGGAGTTGTTATGAAGCCCTAGTTGCATGAAACCTAGGAACCTATGTAATATTTCCGAGTTCTTATCAAGTAAATGCTCTCCTAATAGGACCGGCAGAAGTCGACTGATTTTCTGTCACTCGCGCGATATAGGAGTTGATTGTTTACTTTTCTGGAATCACTATAACGATCACGGATGGGGTTATGTGAAGTATCATGGCTTGGAATGGTACCCATCTATGTTGATCAGTTTGATAAGGCCACAGTGTGTGGTAGTGGTGGTCAAGCATTTGAAAGTACTAGCCACATACTGTAAATATGGTACACGGTAAGCCTAGTACCTGATTGGCCCGGCAAGTGGACATATCCCCCACCACTCGAATTTTGGTTTATGTTCACACGCACCAACGTGTGGGAGTACGTTCTGCATAGCAGATGGGAGTATGGTCATACAGTCGCGCTGTAGACGTACATCCTGCACATTGGATGTGCGTATGGTCCTGCAGTCGCTTGTGGTGGCGCTGATCCACGACCCGGAATATGAGGAGATTGGTTGCCCGGAAAGGAAAGTTTCTGAGCGTGTGAGTTAGGATCCCTTGCAAGGTTATGAAATTAGATTCAGGAATCATCCGTTTCTCGCGGTGATTGAGACTGCTTGATACTTCTGCCACATAGAGTAACAAGAGCAACTGTTGATGGAACAATATTGATGTATGCTTTAATACCTACCTTGCTTGTCTAGTATAGATGCTCACTTAGAATGGTTAATTGAACTAGAATCTGAAAGCTAAAATATGGAAATAAGGACATACTCTTTGTTGTTTTTCTGCAAAATAAACCTAGAGCCTTTCAACCTCTCATGGTCTAGTTTTGGGCTAAGTATACCCAATTGACGGGTAAGTCTTGCTGAGTATTAGTATAATCAGGCTTGCTAGTAATATGGTTTTCAGGTATGTCATTCGAGGACGCAGTTGCTAGTTTCCCTTGGCCCTGCAATTTACCGCCTGGCTTGGTCCGTGGAATAGGATCCGTCCCCAGCTGGCAATGACCCTTCAGAATGACGCCATACTTTGGGCTAAGTATGGTGCCTGCTTTTGCAATGTGTAGTCATGCTGTTGTTGCCTTTCCGGTGCCATCTCTGAATAATGTCCGCTAAAACTTGAAGTTTTCAAGCAATGCCTGTATAAATTTGTTTTAGTTAGGTTTGCAGTACTCTATCAGAACCCAGTTTGTAATAACTACTTGTGCCTATGTTGTAAAAATGTGATGGGGATTGTATCTCTGGACTCGCCTTCGTGCGAGGTACGCTTGATCGACCCGGAATCCGGTGGTTTCATCGGGACGTTACCCGACAGACCTTTGGGTTGTTCCGTTTGAAGTGCATTGAGGTCATGTCCCTGTATAGCGATGGTCTGCGCACTTGAGCCGAAATAATTCAAACGGTTCTGCCACAGACTGGTATCAGAGCTAACAAGTGTACACCGGAGATATGATTGACCTTAAAAATGTTTTTAGTATAAAACTGGACCAACAAGGTATTTTGTAAAACTGTATTGGTTTCGTTAAGGATTGTGCTTAGTACGTAAAGCCCTAGGGGTTTATATGGGAGTTATCAGGTGGCTACTAACATATATATATATATATATAAATAGTACGCTTATAGTACTACTCTAACTTCCAGCACTACATTTCTGTAAAGACTTACTTTCAAGCACAAGCAACTTTATATTCTGTAACGATGCATTCGACGATGAGGTAAGAGGGTAAGGATCCTCAGCCAACTGAGAGAGCTTGGCCTTCCCGTCGGTGATGCGAACCGAACGCTGTTTCTCAAGCAGTGGCTTACTTGAGATGCTGCCAATATACCAATGATAAGTTGATTATATTGGAAGTATATGGTTAGGCACAGGGTATGGTGATCACTATTCATACCCCCGTTTTATACGGTATCCCCGTGAATACGTTGTGAAAGTGATGTATGTTAACATCGTCTGTAAGGCGGGAATTGTACGGATGCTGTTTCTATAAGTGAACAGTAATGTTTGGTAACGCTTTCATGACGTGCTGGCATGAAAGGTTCATGATATATAATTGTGATTTTTTTGTAGGTACGTGTTGTCTGTTGAAACCCACCGGCGAGCAGCGACAGGCAACACGAGGAGCCGGGAGGCTTCCGGGACTGCTGGTGGGTCCCGGTCCCTCGGTCAACGGCCCAGAAGTCCAGCACACGCCCTGGCTTGGTGAATTGCTAGGCGTGCCACCTGACCTATACCTGATCAGGAAGGTGTAGAAGTCGTTCGTCAGCTATTTTCTGCATGCACAGCCATATCAAACATTAGTCCGAGCCGTGATCGGCTCTTACAACGACCCCGAGATCAGCTAAAGAAGCCGACGGAATCATTGTACTAGATCGGACCTTTGGGTACCTTTCAGAACTGGCTACAAGAAGCTGATTGCCACATTAACAGATCGAATCTATTAACATATGAACATTTTATATGAATCTGATAGGAAGACAAAAGCATGCTCTGTAATTGCCAAGCTAATCCAATCTGCGACGGTAAAGTCTTTCACTGTATAACCGAAACATCCTATGCGTGGTTAAACCTAATGAACATGAAAGATAACAATATGCTAACCCGAAGAGAGGCCTAAAAACCAACTTAACAAGTCGATTCTTGGAACAATCCCTCGTCAAGTTACCATAAGGCACCAAACATGCAGCCGGAACATTCAACCCGTTTGAAGGGCCTAATCATACGGATGTTAAACCAATTCCTTGTAACACAAAGAACTACCATAACAGATTAGATCTACTAAGCAATAACAGAGCAAGGCGCTGCCCTTGCACCCGAGATCACGTACAAGAGCAGCTAAACGATTACAAACAGCAAGCAAAACATGGATTTACTATTCAAAACAAATGCAGCATCATAATTGTTTAAGATAACTAGTGTTACTCGCCATAAAAAACACTTCAGTAAGAGAAACACAAGGATAAATAGATAAAAGCAATGCTGCTCCGACCATGCGGAACATGATCGGAGCAGCATGACGATTACCTGGAAAAAGCCCTTGGGGAAGGGGTGGCGATGCGCAGAGAGTTTGTTGTGAATGATTGATTGATTATTCATTGAATATCACGATACATATTTATAGTCCGGAGACTTGATCATTTCGAACTAACCCTAGCTGATTACAATACAATCTCTAACTTACTATATTTAAACTATCCTTAGATACACGGCCATCCTGGCCCTTGACACATTCGCACAGAAGCCGATTTGCAGACCATTACGATGATTTTCTTCAGCCCATGTTGCTCTCGGCCCATCCATTGGCCCAGTCAAATTATGGCGATAACACATGCCCCCTGGTTTTGGCAATGATAATTCCGAAACCATTGCCTCCTCGACTTCTCAGACTTGTGCACGCTCATACCACTCTCATGCCATTAGATGCGGCCCTTCAACTTCCAAGGCCTGCACACGCACGCTGCCTTCCAATACCATTGGACGCGTCCTTTCGACTTCTCCCTCGGGAATCGTGATAACGCCACTTCGGATTTATTTCTATCCATCTTCCCCCGTGCATTAGTCGTATCAGCACACTCTGCATCCCCTGACAATGGCTTCCTTTCCTCTGTTTCCTCCAATTCCCCTTCGTCTTCTTCCATAATCTCCATCACTTCTCTTGACTCCAACACCTCCAGAGAGGCGACACCAGAGTTCGATCCAATAGCTTCGTATGAAGCTCTCGCTCCTCTGCATTGGGACGCAGAGGAGTGGGACTACAGCACTTGGTCAGAGGACGATGAGCCCCTGACCGACGATGAAAACCTCCAGATTCTCCTTCATGGGGACCTGGACGAAGGCGATGATGAAGATTCCTGGGATGATGATTTCTTCTCTTTCTTAGAAGAAGATGCCAAGGACACTTCCACCAACAGCGACTCAGCAGCAGGAGGATTCCTGCATGGTGGATCGTCGTCTTCCGAAGACGACGAGGACGCCAGCGACGACACCAGCGATGATGGTGGCAACAGCAACAGCACCGGCGGAACGATGGTAGCAGCGATGATGACACCAGCGCGTCCCCCCTGTACAAGCGCCGCAAGACCTTAGGGACTTACTAGTGGTAGTTCGTAAGATCTTCCGCCGTTGTGCGCGTAGCCGGTAGATCGGCTTCTTTTTGTAATAATTTCTTGTAAATGAACCCTTTATTTCAGCGAGCCAGTGTCTAAAAATCTAATCTTCTAAAGTCTGATATACCCAATTGACGGGTAAGTCTTGCTGAGTATTAGTATAATCAGGCTTGCTAGTAATATGGTTTTCAGGTATGTCATTCGAGGACGCAGTTGCTAGTTTCCCTTGGCCCTGCAATTTACCGCCTGGCTTGGTCCGTGGAATAGGATCCGTCCCCAGCTGGCAATGACCCTTCAGAATGACGCCATACTTTGGGCTAAGTATGGTGCCTGCTTTTGCAATGTGTAGTCATGCTGTTGTTGCCTTTCCGGTGCCATCTCTGAATAATGTCCGCTAAAACTTGAAGTTTTCAAGCAATGCCTGTATAAATTTGTTTTAGTTAGGTTTGCAGTACTCTATCAGAACCCAGTTTGTAATAACTACTTGTGCCTATGTTGTAAAAATGTGATGGGGATTGTATCTCTGGACTCGCCTTCGTGCGAGGTACGCTTGATCGACCCGGAATCCGGTGGTTTCATCGGGACGTTACCCGACAGACCTTTGGGTTGTTCCGTTTGAAGTGCATTGAGGTCATGTCCCTGTATAGCGATGGTCTGCGCACTTGAGCCGAAATAATTCAAACGGTTCTGCCACAGACTGGTATCAGAGCTAACAAGTGTACACCGGAGATATGATTGACCTTAAAAATGTTTTTAGTATAAAACTGGACCAACAAGGTATTTTGTAAAACTGTATTGGTTTCGTTAAGGATTGTGCTTAGTACGTAAAGCCCTAGGGGTTTATATGGGAGTTATCAGGTGGCTACTAACATATATATATATATATATAAATAGTACGCTTATAGTACTACTCTAACTTCCAGCACTACATTTCTGTAAAGACTTACTTTCAAGCACAAGCAACTTTATATTCTGTAACGATGCATTCGACGATGAGGTAAGAGGGTAAGGATCCTCAGCCAACTGAGAGAGCTTGGCCTTCCCGTCGGTGATGCGAACCGAACGCTGTTTCTCAAGCAGTGGCTTACTTGAGATGCTGCCAATATACCAATGATAAGTTGATTATATTGGAAGTATATGGTTAGGCACAGGGTATGGTGATCACTATTCATACCCCCGTTTTATACGGTATCCCCGTGAATACGTTGTGAAAGTGATGTATGTTAACATCGTCTGTAAGGCGGGAATTGTACGGATGCTGTTTCTATAAGTGAACAGTAATGTTTGGTAACGCTTTCATGACGTGCTGGCATGAAAGGTTCATGATATATAATTGTGATTTTTTTGTAGGTACGTGTTGTCTGTTGAAACCCACCGGCGAGCAGCGACAGGCAACACGAGGAGCCGGGAGGCTTCCGGGACTGCTGGTGGGTCCCGGTCCCTCGGTCAACGGCCCAGAAGTCCAGCACACGCCCTGGCTTGGTGAATTGCTAGGCGTGCCACCTGACCTATACCTGATCAGGAAGGTGTAGAAGTCGTTCGTCAGCTATTTTCTGCATGCACAGCCATATCAAACATTAGTCCGAGCCGTGATCGGCTCTTACAACGACCCCGAGATCAGCTAAAGAAGCCGACGGAATCATTGTACTAGATCGGACCTTTGGGTACCTTTCAGAACTGGCTACAAGAAGCTGATTGCCACATTAACAGATCGAATCTATTAACATATGAACATTTTATATGAATCTGATAGGAAGACAAAAGCATGCTCTGTAATTGCCAAGCTAATCCAATCTGCGACGGTAAAGTCTTTCACTGTATAACCGAAACATCCTATGCGTGGTTAAACCTAATGAACATGAAAGATAACAATATGCTAACCCGAAGAGAGGCCTAAAAACCAACTTAACAAGTCGATTCTTGGAACAATCCCTCGTCAAGTTACCATAAGGCACCAAACATGCAGCCGGAACATTCAACCCGTTTGAAGGGCCTAATCATACGGATGTTAAACCAATTCCTTGTAACACAAAGAACTACCATAACAGATTAGATCTACTAAGCAATAACAGAGCAAGGCGCTGCCCTTGCACCCGAGATCACGTACAAGAGCAGCTAAACGATTACAAACAGCAAGCAAAACATGGATTTACTATTCAAAACAAATGCAGCATCATAATTGTTTAAGATAACTAGTGTTACTCGCCATAAAAAACACTTCAGTAAGAGAAACACAAGGATAAATAGATAAAAGCAATGCTGCTCCGACCATGCGGAACATGATCGGAGCAGCATGACGATTACCTGGAAAAAGCCCTTGGGGAAGGGGTGGCGATGCGCAGAGAGTTTGTTGTGAATGATTGATTGATTATTCATTGAATATCACGATACATATTTATAGTCCGGAGACTTGATCATTTCGAACTAACCCTAGCTGATTACAATACAATCTCTAACTTACTATATTTAAACTATCCTTAGATACACGGCCATCCTGGCCCTTGACACATTCGCACAGAAGCCGATTTGCAGACCATTACGATGATTTTCTTCAGCCCATGTTGCTCTCGGCCCATCCATTGGCCCAGTCAAATTATGGCGATAACACATGCCCCCTGGTTTTGGCAATGATAATTCCGAAACCATTGCCTCCTCGACTTCTCAGACTTGTGCACGCTCATACCACTCTCATGCCATTAGATGCGGCCCTTCAACTTCCAAGGCCTGCACACGCACGCTGCCTTCCAATACCATTGGACGCGTCCTTTCGACTTCTCCCTCGGGAATCGTGATAACGCCACTTCGGATTTATTTCTATCCATCTTCCCCCGTGCATTAGTCGTATCAGCACACTCTGCATCCCCTGACAATGGCTTCCTTTCCTCTGTTTCCTCCAATTCCCCTTCGTCTTCTTCCATAATCTCCATCACTTCTCTTGACTCCAACACCTCCAGAGAGGCGACACCAGAGTTCGATCCAATAGCTTCGTATGAAGCTCTCGCTCCTCTGCATTGGGACGCAGAGGAGTGGGACTACAGCACTTGGTCAGAGGACGATGAGCCCCTGACCGACGATGAAAACCTCCAGATTCTCCTTCATGGGGACCTGGACGAAGGCGATGATGAAGATTCCTGGGATGATGATTTCTTCTCTTTCTTAGAAGAAGATGCCAAGGACACTTCCACCAACAGCGACTCAGCAGCAGGAGGATTCCTGCATGGTGGATCGTCGTCTTCCGAAGACGACGAGGACGCCAGCGACGACACCAGCGATGATGGTGGCAACAGCAACAGCACCGGCGGAACGATGGTAGCAGCGATGATGACACCAGCGCGTCCCCCCTGTACAAGCGCCGCAAGACCTTAGGGACTTACTAGTGGTAGTTCGTAAGATCTTCCGCCGTTGTGCGCGTAGCCGGTAGATCGGCTTCTTTTTGTAATAATTTCTTGTAAATGAACCCTTTATTTCAGCGAGCCAGTGTCTAAAAATCTAATCTTCTAAAGTCTGATGGCATCGCATCAGCCTCTTTCCTTGAATTGCCCAATCCAATCTCAAACTTTTCTTTATTCCAGATCAAAAATCCCAAGAACTCGAGTACCCTTCAAATGATCTCGTTAATAACAAGAGTACTCCGCAATCGACTTCTTTGCTTGTTGTTAAATCTCAATCCCCAATCAGTTCGAAAAATATGAGTACCCAGGAAACCCCACAAAGAAGTCAAACCTGTTCTTTCAAGATCAAGAGACACCTGCAACCATCCTCTCTGCTTTTATCGAAACCCAGGATTTGCAAGGCCTGATTATTGCTTCTAAAGTTGATGGCTTAACATCGGCTGTTCAATCTTCGGCTCTATACACAGACTTGATGCATTGCACCGGCTTCCAAAGTACCCGATAGATACCGTCCTGCAGCCCCGTATACCACGAGGTACCCGATTATATCAACTCGATGTACCGCAAAGTACTCGATTATATCTTGTAGCCCAATGTGTCATATCGGCTTTCTTCGCAAATACCCTGATTGTATTGGTCCATAGCCTGATGCCTTACATCGGCTTCATTACTCATCTTCCCACATGCTCGGGAAATATTTCTTGAGATGCTGACCATTGACAGCCACCGGAAATTTAACCCCATCCAATTCTTCTAGCATGTATGCAATCCCTGGCAGAGCTTGATCAACTCTATAAGGCCCGTGCCAATTCGAAGACCATTTACCATATGTCGCATCCTTAGTCCCCAATGGTAACACCGCTTCCCACACTAAATCCCCAACTTGGAATTTCCTTCGGTTTAACCTTCTTGTTGTACGCGCGGGCTACCTTGGCCTTATTTTCCTTGATCTTTTCCAGCGACCAAAGCCTGAGTTCTGTAATGTCTTCCACATTGTCGCTCATTAGTGCTACATATTCTTCAGCAGTCAACTCATTCTGAAACTCTATCCGTCTTGAACCGGCCGTAATTTCCCATGGCAATACGGCCTCCTGCCCATATACTAAATGATATGGTGAAGTTCTTGTTGCCCCATGGCATGAAACACGATAAGCCCATAATGCTTCTGATAATACTTCATGCCAACACCATGGGTATTCATCAATCTTCCTTTTGATCAGCTTGATCAGGCTCTGGTTAGACGCTTCGGCTTGTCCGTTTGCTTGAGCGTAGTACGGAGATGACCTGATCAATTTAATCCCCATGTCGGCAACGAACCTTTTGAATTCATCAGATATAAACGCTGACCCTCCATCTGTTGTAATGGTCTGAGGAATCCCAAACCTATGAATAATGTGTTCCCTGACGAAATTGATGACGTCCCTCGATGTTACTAACTTCATAGGAACAGCCTCTACCCATTTGGTAAAATAATCTGTGATGGCCAAAATAAACTGATGGCCTTTACTTGATGGAGGATTAATCTTACCGATCATGTCCATGCCCCAGCCCCTGAATGGCCATGGTTTGATGATAGGATTCATTGCTGATGCTGGTACTATCTGTATTTTTCCAAATCTCTGGTAGGCCTGGCATCCTTTATAATACTTGAAGCAATCTTCCAGCATATCAGGCCAATAATATCCCGAACGTCTGATCAACCATTTCATCTTGTGAGCTGATTGATGAGTACCACACGTCCCTTCATGGACTTTATGTAAAAGCCGATTGGACTCAATCGGCCCCAAGCACTTAAGTAGTAGCCCTTCCAGAGTCCTGTAGAACAAGTCGTCCCTTATCAGGACGTGCTTCATGGCTCTGTAACGTATCTTCTTAGGTGCCCCCCAAGCCGGATCCTTCAAGTAATTGGAGATATCGGCTCTCCAATCCCCCTGATCCAGCAGGTTTATTGGAAAATCAACTCCATCCGCCGTGTCCTTGTAACCGAAAGCCATCTGGGCAAGATCATTGGCCTCAGAATTTTGCACCCTTCGTATCCAGTAGAAGTTTATATATCTGAACTGGGCTATTAGCTCCTGGCATTTTCTCCACAAGGGAAACTGTGGCAGAACCAACCTGAATGATACCGGCTCAAGTACGCGAGTCCACTTCCGAGGGCTCCAACGTGCTTCAAACGGTATAATCCCTTGGCCTGTCGGGTAACGTCCCGATAAACCACCGATACACAGGATCAAATAAGGCTACCTCACACGAAGGTGAGTCCAGAGATACATTCACCATCACATTTTACATCACAGGGAATTACATTACAAGGGTTTCCAAAAGAGGTACGAAATTTCAGATTCAAAGAAAAGATTACATACTATTAAAAACTATGGTTTTTAGCAGCGGAAAACATACGCGATGATTACAACACGTCGTTAAAACGGATGTCATGCTAAGCCCCGAGCACAACATCGCTCGATATCACCAGTGCTGGCCGGGGCGGATCCCATTCCACGGACCAACCTTCTGAAAGAGCACAGGGCTAGGGCAAGGGAAGAGTAGGGTCTTCAAGACATTACCTGCAAAACATATAACTAGCAAGGCTGAGTATACTAATACTCAGCAAGGCTTACCCGGGATTGGGTATACTTAGCCCATAACTAGACTTATGAAAGCTTATAATGGTTCTGGGTTTAGTTTCAGCTGAAAAGCAACAAAGAGTAGATCCTTAATTTCAACTTTTACTTTTCAGGTTCTAGTTGATTATCCTTTCTAGGTGAGCACGTATAACTACTCAAGCATGGTAAGATCTTTATCTCAACCATCAGTGTTACTCATCATGTAGTTGCTCTTGTTACTCTGTGTGATAAAGGGATTAAGCAGTCTCAATCCTCATGAGAGGCGGACGATTCTGAATCGAATTTAACCTTGCAAGGTAAACCTAACTCACACGCTTGGAACATCCAACGATAGTTCCGAAGCAACCGTTTGCCTTTCATTCCGACTCGTGGACAGGTCCACCACAAGCGACTGCAGGAACATACGCACATCACTCGTGCAGGACATACGTCTGTAGCGCGACTACAAAACCCGTATTCCTGGTTGCCCTTGCAACACGTATTTCCTCAGTCGAACATAAGTAACCAGAAGAAGCAATCGAGTGGTGGGAGGTATGTCCACTCCTCGGGCTGATTGGTTACTAGGCTTACCGCTTACCATATTTCGCGGCATGTGGTTAGTACTTTCAAATGCTTAACCACCGCTAACACACCCCGCGGCCTTATCCAATTCAACAACACAGACGGGGTATCACCACAACCATGATACCTCACAAAACTCCCGTCCGGCATCCTTATAGTGATAACAGGAATGTAATCATTACAACTCCTATATCGCGCGAGTGACAGGAAATCACCCGACTTCTACCGGCCCTATTAGCATAGCAGCTAGTCGGACTCAAGTACTAGTATCCATCACATTGGTTCCTAGGAGAATGCAACTAGGGTTTCAAGCAATTCCTAAGAACTTAATGCATAGAATATGTAAATAGATATAGATTGCAGTGTAATTAAAATAGTGGGATATGTCCGGGGCTTGCCTTTACTGGCGGGGCTGGGGTTAGTCAAGTTAATAACGTCCGAACTTTGGTTCGGGCCTTCAGAGAATTCCCTGACGAAGTTCTCGGGATCTTCAGAATAACCTCCTTCTGGTTCCGGGATTAGCTGTTAATTTCCGTCGGCGGGAGAGATCGAGTCTACATGATATGCAAGATGGAGTTCAATGGATGCATACACTTTCATTTCAATTCATGATAAAGTTGCAATTCAAATAAAAGAACATTACATTTCGACAAACAACCTAACTACCCTGTACTGGGCAGTCATTTATCGGGTATCAACCAAAGTAACTAGTTACGTTAAGCAACAAGGTGGGTTACCCTAAACATTTATTCTAACTTCATTGGGTAGCATGTTCGGTTATCTAATTGGTTGGTGTAAAGGCCTTGGCTTTAACTGATGAGGATGCATTAGGTTTAGCCGATGGATGTGCTTTGGTCATGTCTAACAGAGGCGTGTCTTAACTGAGATGTGCTTAAGTATTATCCTAAGTAACTAGGTGTGGTTGCATCGGCTGGATTACGTCAACACAACAATTGAGTGCCGTACAGCCGATAGGGTTAGCTAAGTTAGACCTATTTCAAGAATTAGATGTAACAGAACACTAATATTATACTACGTTGGTGAGACCACAAGTGCGAAACTAGTCTAACGAGAATGTGGCCGATAGGTGTATAGTTGATGGGTTGTACGTGACCGACTTCTTAGCCGACAAATCGGCAGATAGAAGTGTGCCGATAAAGATTGGAAAACTAAGAATTGATCGGACACAATTGACCTATATGGAAAACAACTAAAATCAGCTTGGATTAGCCGAAAGCAAGAATCTTAAGATCTAGTGTGAAAACTCAGATAAATCGGCTGTTTAACAAAGGTTCACACATAGCCGATTCACATTTTAATCCGACAGAGTACCTAGCCGATAGGTATGTAGTCGATAAGTGTATCCTAAAGGTATGCGATCGATAAAGGCCGGGGTGTGCTGATTTTACAGAAAAGGTCCTAGCAAGATTAAAATCTACATACAAACATTTCATCAACTACAACACAAAGGCACTTTAAATTCCATAGCTAAAGAGCAGGAAAAGACTTGAAAATTTTTACATAAGATTAAACAAGAAGGACACAAGCTATATTTCAAAGATTAGCTGCAATCCAATAGGTTAACACTTAAGAACTTATGGTATAAAAAGGAATCTAAGCCTTAAATCATAAATATTAACTCATGACTAAAGCATTAATTTAATTGAAAACAGAAATTAAGTATTCAAGTTTAAATTAAATTCAAATTTGAATGTGAACCCTAAGTAATTAGAGTTATAAAGTTTCGAAAACTTAAACACAGCTTATTGTGTATTTAAAAGATTTTGATTAAAAGATCTAATTAGATAAGCTTCACTGAAAAGATTTAGTTAATTGTATTATAAACAAATTGAATTAATCCAAGATAAATATTAAAACATAAATTAGAGTTAAATTCAGATTTAGATTTGAATTTAAACTTTTTGAGTAAAGAATGTTATAAGATTTTGAATATTTAAAAATAGATTACTTCATAATTCATGATTAAGAGATCTAATTGATTAAAGTTTAAAAGGTATGCTTAGCAAATTTTTGCTCAAAATAATTTGAAATGGTTATCTTAAAAGAAATTAAATTATATCATGAATTTAGATTTGAAGATTTTATATCACTTTATATGTCATCTATAGAAATTTGTATATCAAAAATCATGATCACAAAGTTAACCTATAGGGTTAAAAATTGGAATTATGGATTGGATATTACATTTCCATGTCTTAGATTCAACATTGATTCAAAACTATTTGGTTTCAAATCAAACTCACTTAATAGAAGTTATAGAGTTCAAAACCTAGTTTCAAACAAAACTAGTTTTGTAATTTTTGGAATTTCCTACAATTCTCTATTGAATTTACAAGTCAAAAATATCACTCACATGAAATAACAAACATCCATTTACTTTTATTCTAAATACAGTACAAACTATCTATTTTCACAGCATGGTCATAAAACAAAAGTGATAGAATTTGAAATGAAGATTCAAGTACAACTGGTTTCATATTTTTTTAAATTTTCTACGATTTCCTAGGAGTTTTCAAAGTTCAGCACATTGGAAAGGAAGAAAGGGCTGGAAATTTTCATACAGGCCCTTGGAAAGAAACAAGACCTTGCAATGTGGCCCCTATGGCCGGAAACAGGACACCGGCGGCGGTTTGGGCCAAATTCCGGCGAGGTCGAGCACCAAGGAGGGGGAAGAGGTGGCCTACGGGCATCAGGGGCTTGAGGCGCACGGATTGGAGTGCTTGGGAGGAGAGGGAACGGCCGGAGGGAGCCTGCCGGCGTGAAGACCGTAGGGCGGCGGCGGGCGGCACTGGGTGGGGCGCTCCGGCGAGGGCAAGGCGCAAAGGGGGTGGGGAACAGCTTCAAGGGGTCCTGAGGATGCTATTTATAGGGAAAGGAGGGGAAGGGAGGGGCGCTAGGCTGATGGACCACGGCGGCGTGGAGGGGGCGGTACTGGTGGCGTCCAGGCGGCCGGTGGCGCGCGCGTGGCAGAGCAGGAAGGGGCCACGGAGGCGGGCTAAGGCGGCGGGCAGGGCTAGGGGCGGCGCACGAGGGTGAGAGGGCAGGGGGGCTGCACTGCAGTGACTGGAGACCGAGGAACGGCGGCGGCGCAGTAAAAACAGAGGAGCAGAGGAAAAACGGCCAGAGGTAGAAGAAAGGTAGGAGAGCGCCAAGGACCTGTTTGCAATTTGTAAAAACTTCAAGGGCCCGGAAGTAAAACTAAATTTCCCACTGATACAGGGCTCTAATGGAGAAATGACCAAAATGAAAGTTGTACAACTTTTCGAGCTCTATAACTTTGCTTTAGGGTTTGAACTCCAAAACTCATGGTATGCAACTTTATTTTGAAACTTTGGACTAACTTTAAGTTTTATAAGATTTTGTCCTTACTACATATTTACACACATAATTTTTGGGCCTTAATACAAGTTTCCAGGTAAGTCATGATGACTTGCATTCTTATAATTTGGCTCCTAGTAACTTTTGAAAATTACTTTTGTGAATCAAATATTTGCGTAAAAGGACTTATACTTTTATAAAATTACATAAATACCCTTGTTTTTACCACTTTACCCAAAAAATTTTACACACTTCAACATACACATTTCCAATGAAACTTTTGGATAAATGAATATATTTTTACTAGGGTTAAAACAAGGAAAGCATGTTTACACAACCACTTTCACTTATTTTGAAATTACCCTAATCCAAATACATTTTGCAAAAACAACCCTATGTTTTTCTGTAATTACAAAAATACCCTTTTTACTTGTATTTTAAATTTTCAACAGTTTCACACAAACACACATAAGCTTTATACTAACAAGCGTACACTTCACACTATCAAATTATAAGCCTAGCTTACAGATACATGAACTGTCACAGAAACAACAACTCGCTCTCACATCGGTATGTCTCCGTGAGCTAAGAGATGACCAGTTTGGAATCCCCAAAAACTTCTACTGCTTCTGCTCCAGGTTGAAGAAGTAACTCCATACCTTTATGCACTGCTTCATACTCGGCTAGATTATTGGTGCAAGGTGTTGGCAATCTGATTGAAAAGGAATATGTTGCCCCTCGAGGCGAGACGAGCAAGATACCTATGCCGGAACAATCTCCACAGACCGACCCATCAAAATACATTGCCCATGCGCGGATGGAAAGTGCTGCTATGTCTGAGCTGGTCCATTCCACAATGAGGTCAACCAGCGCCTGCCCTTTGACTCCTTTCGCAGGCTGGTACCGGATATCAAATTCTGATATTGCGAACATCCATTTACCGAGTCGGCCTTTCAACACCGGGGCCGACGGCATATGCTTGATAACATCTGATTTGCAGATGACAATTGTCTCAGCAGAAAGCAGGATGTGGCAGAGCTTCATACAGGTAAAGAATAGACAAAGGCATAGTTTCTCAATTTCAGGGTACCTTGTCTCTGCATCTAGCTTCCTCCTGCTAAGATAAAAAATAACTCTCTCCTTGCCATCCTGCACTTGTACGATGACCGAAGCAATGGAAGTGTCACCCACTGACAGATAAACATAAAATGGCTTACCCTGCTGGGGTGGGACTAACACAGGCGGCTTGGATAAATATTCTTTGATTTCTTCGAATGCCCGTTGTTGCTCTGCCCCCCAGTAGGACCTCGTCATTGGCTTTAATTTTCACCAACTCCATGAATGGCTCGATTCTTCCTGACAGATTGGAAATGAATCTCCTAACAAAATTGATCTTACCAATGAGTTGTTGGAGTTCCTTCTTTATAGTAGGTGGCACCATTGTTTTTACAGCTTCTTGACTTTTTAGGCCAATCTCAATTCCCCGTTCATGAACCAGAAAACCGAGGAACTGACCGGTTGATACACCAAAGGCACACTTCTTAGGATTCATTCTAAGCCCGAACTTCCTAGTTCGTTCCAGAACTCGCCGTAGATATCCTAAATGTCCCTTAGCCGATGCAGATTTTACCACTACGTCATCAATATAGATTTCCACCAGCTTGCCGATCAAATCATGAAATATATAGTTCATGGCCCGTTGATATGTAGCACCAGCATTTTTGAGCCCAAAAGTCATGACCACGTACTCGAATAATCCCACTGCACCTGATGCTTTGAATGCAGTCTTATGAATATCTTCTGGAGCCATAAAAATCTGGTTATAACCAGCGTTGCCATCCATAAAACTCAACATCTTGTGACCAGCAGCCGCATTAATCAACATTTCCGCAACTGGCATTGGATACTCATTTTTTGGTGTGGCTCTGTTAAGATCTCTGAAGTCTACACAGACTCTCCATCGGCCATCCTTCTTCTGTACAGGCACAATACTGGAAATCCATTCAGCATACCTGCATGGCCTGATGAAGCCTGCTGTTATCATCTTTTCGACTTCTTTCTTGACTTCTTCTAGGACTTCGGCCTTCATTTGCCGTGCTCGTTGCTGGAACGGCCGAAATCCTGGCTTAAGAGGGAGTCGATGCTCAACAATACTTCTATCCAACCCGGGCAACTCCGTGTAATCCCAGGCAAAACAGTCCGTATATTCTCTCAACAGTATTATCATCGCCTCTCGCAACTCTGGTTTTAACTTTTTGCTGATAAATGTTGGCCGTGGCTTATCCCCAGGACCAATATCAACTTCTTCCAGCTCGTCAGCAGATGTAAACCTGTATCCTAATTTCCCTTCATCCATCAAGTCGATGCTGCAAATAAACAAAGAATATGAAGCAGAAGGATTTGGCCGATCGCAGGGATCGGCCGACTTGTTCTTTGCATTAATGTGTATTATTTTACAATCACATGGCCGGCTGCTCGAGCAGGCCTCTTTGCGATCATTATAACAATGTAACATGGATGATAAAAATAACTCGATTCTATTTTTTGGGGGCCGATCGCAGGGATCGGCCTTTCCTGTTACTTTCCCATCTACTCTGTAAGGCCAGTGGATAAGACCAGCCTCACCCCATTTTTTGTAGCTTCCACGCGGTCGCAGCCCTGCAAGCTAATCCCTGAGATTGGCTCCTGGTCCTCTGCGTCCTAGACACTCATGGCAGCATGTGAAACTTCAATAGAGTCATCCGCGTGGACCACTTCTACTTCATCTCCGTCCCATTGAATCAGACACTGGTGTATTGTAGAAGGGATACAGCAATTGGCATGGATCCAATCTCTCCTAAGCAGAACAGTGTATGAGCCCTTGCTGTTGACCACACAAAATGACGTAGGGACGGTTTTACCTCCTACCATCAGATCCACGCTGAGGACTCCTTGCGCCTCTGAAGTTTGTCCATTGAAGTCACTTAGCGTGATGTTGGTTTTGATCAAGTCCCCAACAGAATGCCCCAACTTGCGCAGCATTGAATACAGCATTATATTAACCGCTGCACCTGTATCGACTAGCATCCTGCTGACAGGCTGGCCGTTTATGTACCCCTTGAGATATAACGCCTTCAGGTGAGTGTAATTCTTTTCTCGAGGCTTCTCGAAAATGACTGGTCGTGGCCCCAAGTCAAGCTGAGCCACTGGCACCTCCTCATGTCTCGGTGCATGAAACTCCGCTGGAAGAACAAACACCATGTGTGCATCAGTCGGTGTCTTCACATCGGCTTTCGACTTCTTGGGTCGCCATACCTTCTTGGAAGAACTCTCTGCTTTTCGAGGGTTGTGGACCTTTTCCACCAAATCTGGCTGCGGCTTCCTTAATGTTTCTAAGTATTGGGCCTCGGCTTCCTCCAGGCTGCGCAGCTGCTGTTCCCTCCGCTTCTGGGACCGGTTGAGCCCATCAGGACACCAGCGTGGTCGGTGATACTTGTCCTACTCATCTTCTGAATTTCCCACTGTATATGTCGATTTGTCTTGTTCATGGCGGGGTTGTCCTGGTCCCAAATGCTGAAAAACCGAGGCGCTTCTTGTATCTTGCTTTTGAGAATTGCATTCTGGGCAATCCTCAAGGGTAGGTAGTCTTTTCATACCAGAATCCCAGCAATATTTGAAGAACGGGCAATGCCAATGATCTTGTGTATCCTCTCGCTCCCTGAGGCGTTTCCCAGTGCGTTGCTCGTACTCTTCTTCCTCAGTCTCGCATTGGAGACACTGTTGATACTGATACTGGTATTTTCTCAGAAGATGAGAGGAAACCGGTCGTTAATTCCTGACATGCCTGACCTGTTCTTCGGTGATATAATCTCTTTCTTCTTTTTGGGGTCGATCGCGGGAATCGGCCTCTTGCCTCCTTGTATGCTGACGTGATGCATGCCCTGCCATGTTGATACCAAGCGTGAAATCCAACTGACGGCGTGTTGACCGGTCGTACCCTTCTACCATGTTTACATTCGGGAATGGTTGGGTATTGACCTTCATGGCGTACTGCCCCAAGATTAATCGGCCTTGCTCAATGGCCGATTGTATCTGTCGCCGGAGTTCCTTGCAGTCATTGGTACCGTGAGTGAAAGAGTTATTCCATTTGCAGTATGACCTCCCCTGGAGCTCCTGAGCTGTTGAGATCTTAAATCCTTCAGGGAACTTCAACTGCTTTTCCTTCAAGAGTAGGTCGAATATCTGCTCGACTTTGCTTACATCAAAATCAAAACCTTTCAGAGGGCCCTGTTGTTTCACCCACTTGTAGGGCACGGGCTTTGCTCCCCGTGCCCACTCCACAACTGCAATCTCTTGGTCATCCTCAAAGTCTTCAGAGTCTTCAGCGTCAACCATTACTACTTGACGTTTGAACTTGTCCTGGTATAATTCTGGGTGACGCTTGTGACATTCCAGGTATGTGGGAGCCAGACATAGTGCATTATGTGTAGGATGTGCTCTTGTATGCTATTTAAGGACAAGTTATTTTAGGGTGTTTCCTGTAATTTTAGAAAAATATAGGGCTTAATGTGCAAAATGTGTGTGAGGGTGGATAATTTTGAAATATAGGAAGGGCTGATTTACAATGATGCTTTTACTTTTAAACCACTGTAAAAAGTGAAAACAAACCAGGGAGCTTTTTGAAATGTAAAATTCAAATAGGTTTTAAAAGAAATTTGACTAGTTGTATGGTTTTTAAGATAACTTTGAAACCTCAACTCTCCTGAAGTCGAACCCTAAAGCAAAGTTGTAGAACTTTTTATTCTCTACACTTTTTGTTTTGGGAGCATTTTCATTTGAGCTCTGGTTTGAAAGTTACTCAAGCTTTACAGTGGAGTCCCTGGGTTTTTCAGTTTTTGCAACCAGGTCCTCATCGTCCACCTCCAGCTTCCCTGTTTTCCCCGTGAGCTCCTGCCACCGCCGCCTAACTCCGGCGAGCTGCCCCGGCCGCCACCTGCCCCCGCGCCGCTCGCCAGTGCCACCTCCACCTCCAGCGCATCGCCCCGCCGCTTGCCAGGCCCTGGTGGCCATTTCCCGAGCCGCCACGCCAGTCCCCTGCTCTCCACGGCCGCCACGACATCGCCGACGTCCAGCTCCTCCTTGCCGTGCCCCAGCACTTCTTCGAGCGTATAAAGCTCTTCAGCACCTCGTGAGCAACCCCTTTTGCCTTTTCCCCGAGCTCACATCAACCCCGGTCGTCTTCTTCCTCGCGCCGCCGCCGTCCAAGCCACGCCGCCGTTCGGCCTCGCCGTTGGTAGCCTCCTCCAGAGCCTCCCACCCTCGATCCAGACCTCCATCAGCACCACAGCTACTCCCTGAAGCTCATTGCACCGGCCAATTTCTTTTTCCCCCACCGGAGACGTCTGCCCGCGAGCACGTCGGAGTTCTTCCTCCGCCGCCGTTCGGTCTTGCCGTCGGCAGCTCGATCCCGAGCCTCCCCTCTCCGATTTCTTGCTCCACCAGCACCACATCACCCTCCTGAAGCTCATAGTGCCGGCCATTTTCCAATTCCCCCACCGGAACGTCCTGCCCACGAGCACGCCGTCGTTCCTCCGCCGCCGCAGCTCGGCCTCGTCGTCGTCCCGCTCCTCCAGTGCTTCCCCGCCCCGGCCAAGCACACTAGCAGCACCACCTCATCCCCACGAAGCTTCCCAGGCACTTCTCGTCCACTTTCCGGCCCTCCGGTCACCAGAACGCCGCCACCGAGCTTTCAAGCTCCGCCACTGCCTCTGTCACCGTCGTTCCACCGCTACAGCTCCTTCCCCGCCCAACTTCGGCCACCCACGTGATCGCCGTAAGCCCCTGAGCATTTCCCCTCCTTTTGCCCTCACCGCCGACAAGCTATCTCGTCGGAATTGCTCGCCGTCGATCTGTCCCCGAGAGGAAAAACCGGCCAGGGATCTGATTGCTTTGTTTCAAAACTTTCCAGGGGCCTGTTTGTGAAGAATCAGTGCCTTTTTCCATTTCCATTTCAGCCAGCTTTGAAAATTCATAGGGAATTGTAGAAAAATCCAAAAATGGCAAAACTAGTTTCGTTGTGTTCATAAAAATGAGATCTACAACTTTGGTTACTAAAGTGTAGTTTGAACTCATTTAGTTTTGCAGTTATTTAAATATTTTCAAAAAGGGATCTTTGTGTATAACTTTTGTGATTTAATTTTATTCTTGGAATTCTTGGCTACTAGTTAGCTTAAGTAGTGTTTAGTGTTGTGTGAAAAATTCACAACCAGTACAAACTTGTAAATTGAATATTTTCAAATTTGGTCAAATTAAGTTCAAATAGCTAAGCTTTAGGTATAATTAATGCTAAATGTATTAAACCTATGATTAGAAATAACTTGCCTTAGCTTGATGGATGCTTACTTAAGGACAAATACTTAGCTGCTTAATGAGCTTATCTTTTTGTTGTTAATGATGGATGTGTGTTAATTACAACTTTACCATAAAGTAAAGACTTAACATGTTATCACTAAACATCAATCCTTGCATTTCATGTAGACTCGCCGATACTTGAAGACGGAGACTACGAGTTGATCTTGGAACCCGAATCCGGGCTATCTGAAGACTCTGTCCAAGTTACTGAGGAAGTGACTGAAGCCCCGAACCAAGGTTCGGAAGTTTTTAACTCGTCTGACCCTAGCTTCGCTTCCGAAGGCAAGCCCCGGTGCATAACCCAGTTTTCCAATTTACGCACTTACTTTTTATTTCTGTATTGTGCATTTAAGTTCTAGGAGTTATAATGGAACCCTAGATGCATGTATCCTAGGAACCTTTGTAATGCTTATCCTGAGTCCTATCGCGTAGATGCCTTGCTAATAGGACCGGTAGAAGTCGAGTGATTTCCTGTCGCTCGCGCGATATAGGAGTTGATTGTTTATCAATTCTGTCAATCATTATAAGGATGACGGACGGGGTCACGCTTATGGTAGAATTGATAACAGCATACCCCGTCTGTGTTGATGAAATTTGTTAAGGTCGGAAGTGTGGTAGTAGTAGTCAAGTGTTTGAAAGTACTAGCCGCATGCCGTAAAATATGGTACACGGTAAGCCTATTACCTGATTGGCCCAGCAAGTGGACTTACCCCACCACTCGACTTTAATTTCTGTTACACGCACCGACGTGTGGGAATACGTTCTGTATAGCAGACGGGAGATGGTCATGCAGTCGCGCTGTAAGAATACATCTCGCACAGTGATGTGCGTATGGTCCTGCAGTCGCTTGTGGTGGCCCTGTTCCACGACCCAGAATATGATGGAAACAGTTGCCCGGAAAAATTAAAATTTCCGAGGGTGTGAGTTAGGATCCCTTGCAAGGTATTGAAATTTGATTCTGAATCGTCCGTTTCTCGCGGAGATTGAGACTACTTGACACTTTTGCCACATGGAGTAACAAGTGTAACATGAGGGATACAACTTGTTGTTTGATAAAGATTTACCTTGTTTGATTAGAAGTAATGCTCACCTAGAATGGATAAAACTACTAGAATTTGATGGCTAAAACATGAAAAGTTAGTTCATACTCTCTGTTGCTTTTCAGCAAAAGAAACTTAGTGCTTCCAACCAAGCATGGTCTAGTTTATAGGACTTTTCCTAGAACCCGGTTAAGTCTTGCTGAGTATCTTTATACTCAGTCTTGTTAGAACTGCTTTCAGGTATGCCGGTTGAGAACCAGGCTGATAGTACTTCCTGCCCCTTTGCTATTCTGCCTAGTTGGTCCGTGGAATGGGATCCGTCCCCGGTCGGCATTAACCCTTCGGAGTAACACCATCGACTGGGCTACGCATGGTGCTGCTGATGGCAACGTTATTAGTCGCGTTATCTTTCCGCTGTGACTTTAGTCAACGGATGTTTACCGTTGCTTTTAAACAACCCTTTGTTAATTGCTCCAGAGAGGGCTGGAGAAAAACTGGTTTGTAATAATGCTACTTACTCTGTGGTAAAAGCTTGCACTGTTATGTACTTGGAGCTTATCATGTATAAGTATAACCTACTTCGATCCTGTGAAACCATGGTTGTATCGGGCGGTGACCCGACAGACCCATGGGTTGTTCCGTTTGAAGTGCATTTGAGATCATCTGGTATTTGTAGCGATGATTAGTGCACTTGAACCGGAATAATTCAGGCGGTTCTGCCACAACGCTGCTCGTATACTGTCATCTTTTGTACCAGATGAGCCAAAGAGTTGAACTCCAGCTAGAAAACCAGATCTCTGATCGGCTTTACCAATCCCAAAGTTGCCAATTCAACTGCCTCCTTCTCTAAAATTCGAATCGAGTTGCATCGATTCTTGACTTCCCTGAAACGCTGGATGTACTCCGCCATTGTTTCTCTCCGCTTTTGGCGGACCTGTGCCAAATCAGCAATCCCAGCTTCTACAGCTTCTGAATGATATTGTATATGGAATTGTTCTTCTAGCTGCTTCCAAGTGCGGATAGAATCAGGGCCCAATGATGTGTACCATCCAAAAGCCGGCCCTGTGAGAGATTGCGAGAAAAATCTCACCCGCAATAGATTCGACACCGAAATCATCCCCAGCTGCACCAGATATCGGCTCACATGCTCTATAGAGCTGGATCCTTCTGCTCCACTGAACTTGGTGAACTCAGGTAACCGATATTTGGTCGGCAGAGGAATCAGGTCGTAGTCGCTTGGATACGGCTTGGTGTAGCCGATCGCTCGCCTTTTTGGGAGAATGCCAAATTGATCCCTCAAAATAGCACTAATTTGATCCACTGTATGAACTCCTAGGGCCGAGTGCGTACCTTCAGGACTCGGCCCTATTGCGTAGGTAGCCAGCCATGCCTGTTTATCGGCATCGACTGCAGATGTTCCTCCAGTTGCTCTCTGCGTGGGTTGCGCCGGGTTACCACCATCTGGTATATACGCACAAACATATCCATGTGGTACCTCCTTGGGTCGTTCACTGAAGAATTGGTGATCAGCAGGGTCACCTCCCACCTTGTATATGACATATGCTGGAGAATTCTGTTGCTCTGGGGCAGCAAATGCGTAAGGCACTGGTGGTCTGGATTGAGAAGGCAACTCCCCTCTGTGACTCCCTAAAGCAGGTCCTGTTGGAGAGTACTGGTGTTTCATAATTTCCTGCACCACGCGCACCGCAACGCACTCAAGGGTGTTCACCAAACTCTCAGAGTGTCGATGTAATGAGTGAGCCACCATATAGTTGTCTTCCTGGTGGAGAGCTCACGTACGTTCTTCCATAGGAGTAGACAGATCCACCTTGTCGAGTGCCCCTTCAGATGAAAATCCCTTCCATCTGATGCTGTGGCGACGAGTTCTTTCAAACGAGCCGATGAGATCGGCTTCAAAAGTAGCTTTTTATCTCATTGTACCTCTGCTTGTGCTCATCGGACAACTCCTCAAAAGTAATCGGGTTCTCGTCCGGCATCTTGACAACGGAAGTCGATGAAGCCGAAGAAGATGATGCAGCCGATTGTAGTCGATGTAGTCGAAGTAGTCACTGGAGTAGTCGATGTAGTCGATGCAGTAGTCGATGTAATCGGTGAAGTCAATGAAATAGTCGATGAGGTCCCACCGGGTGTGCCAGAATGTGTTGTCGGTCGAAACCCACCGGCGAGCAGCGACAGGCAACACAAGGAGCCGGGAGACTTCCAGGACTGCTGGTGGGTCCCGGTCCCTCGGTCAATGGCCCAGAAGTCCGGCACACGCCCTGGCTTGGTGAATTGCTAGGCGTGCCACTTGACCTATACCTGATCAGTAAGGTGTAGAAGTCGTTCGTCAGCTATTTTCTGCATGCACAGCCATATCAAACATTAGTCCGAGCCGTGATCGGCTCTTACAACGACCCCGAGATCAGCTAAAGAAGCCGACGGAATCATTGTACTAGATCGGACCTTCGGGTACCTTTCAAAATCGGCTACAAGAAGCCGATTGCCACATTAACAGATCGAATCTATTAACATATGAACATTTTATATGAATCCGATAGGAAGATAAAAGCATGCTCTGTAATTGCCAAGCTAATCCAATCTGCGACGGTAAAGGCTTTCACTGTATAACCGGAACATCCTACGCGTGGTTAATCCTAACGAACATGAAACATAACAATACGCTAACCCGAAGAGAGGCCTAAAAACCAACTTAACAAGTCGATTCCAGGAACAATCCCTCGTCAAGTTACCATAAGGCACCAAACATGCAGCCGGAACATTCAACCCATTTGAAGGGCCTAATCATACGGATGTTAAACCAATTCCTTGTAACACAAAGAACTACCATAACAGATTAGATCTACTAAGCAATAACAGAGCAAGGCGCTGCCCTTGCACCCAAGATCACGTGCAAGAGCAGCTAAACGATTACAAATAGCAAGCAAAACATGGGTTTACTATTCAAAACAAATGCAGCATCATAATTGTTTAAGATAACTAGTGTTACTCGCCATCAAAAGCGCTTCAGTACGAGAAACACAAGGATAAACAGATAAAAGCAACGCTGCTCCGACCATGCGGAACATGATCGGAGCAGCATGACGATTACCTGGAAAAAGCCCTTGGGGAAGGGGTGGCGATGCGCCGAGAGTTTGTTGTGAATGATTGATTGATTATTCATTGAATCTCACGACACATATTTATAGTCTGGAGACTTGATCTTTTCTAACTAAGCCTACCTGATTACAATACAATCTCTAACTTACTATATTTAAACTATCCTTAGATACACGGCCATCCTGGCCCTTGACACGTTCGCACAGAAGCCGATTTGCAGACCATTACGATGATTTCCTTCAGCCCATGTTGCTCTCGGCCCATCCATTGGCCCAGTCAAATTATGGCGATAACAGTACGCTAACCCTGAATCGGTAGGTTCTGAACAAATAGGATCTCTCGACTAGCTATTATAGGGA
Organism: Panicum hallii; assembly: GCF_002211085.1. NCBI lineage: Eukaryota > Viridiplantae > Streptophyta > Magnoliopsida > Poales > Poaceae > Panicum > Panicum hallii. The sequence continues at coordinate 52,353 of NW_020356255.1, read as the reverse complement.
GAGACATATATATACTATGCCACCGAAACTAACCACATAAGTCAAAAAATATTTGGCAATTGTTTTTGGTTGTGAGGACGAGTAGTACGTGGATGCATACTTCATGATTAAACAAAGTGAATGAATTAAATGGCTTGTTGTTTTAAGGATATCTAGAGTGTTGCTTATCACAAGAGCAGTCTTGAAATGGTCATACAGACAGTCTTAGGGTTTAGTATCCCGACATCTATTTTTTCATCCTCAAGATCTATATCATCCATCTGATTTCCAGCCTTTGCTATTACCAGAATCGGTTGTCTCGTTCCATTTACCTTGTGAGTTCTCAACAGGGTAGCTACATTTCAGCTATTCCATGAGTGTGACTCACACCGAAGATCTTTTGGGACCCCGAGGGACATGCTCACACCAATGCCTTGCATTGGGAGGGTTTTCCACATCTCTTATGGGAGTCACTTCAGTTGTTTAGCTACACCGAGTCACCGCAATATGATGGAGTGGAGTATAGGGAAGAGGGTGTTCCTGGGTGCGGAGTGAAGATGACTATTCCCAAGCATCCATCTTGATCCCTGTGGCAGCCCATCGAGATTGATGTGGTTGGTCACCGTTTAGCACACACTTTTGAAATAGCAGTTCTTGAAGCCATCAACATTTTCTATGACCAGCATCCAAATGAAGTTGTCGGGTATCCTATTCGTTTGTTGTCACACCCGGTTTAAGAATGACAACCGAATGCATCTCATATGTGTGTAAGGATCAAGTTCCACACATATGATAGACGTCACAAGTGATTACAGTAGCAATGTCATAACAAAATAGAGTATAACAGTACTTTATTACATGACCGACAGTCTTAATCTTGAATGAATAAATAAATGTTTATTCTAGCAGCGGACTTCATCTTCACAGGCAGTTGACTGGGAGACATACGCCTAGAAATCTCCAATATCTTCAGGAAACACCGGACAATTATCTTGTTCTGAGCAGCATTTATTGTAATAAAACAAGCGTGAGTACACTTATGGTTGGTATATGACATGCAAGACCAAATCAAGGAAAAGCTGACACGGTGTAACTACGGTAAGCAATTTTAGTTGATCAAGTTTTATTAAGCAAGCTTAACTACGTGTAAGTATATACCAACCCTTAAATAGCCATAGAGTAATAAATATCCACAACATGATCAAATCACATCACTTTAGATCATCTTTGAGTTCGTTTATCATGTGAGGGTCCAAGCCGCTCTTAACCGTGAGCACGGCTGATATATCAGTTTTCACGCTGCAGAGGTTATACACTTTACCCACAATTTGTGTTTTCCATGTCACCTGAGGTCGCGAGCCTCTTAAACACTTCCAAGGTGAGTGGCTAGGGATTCACTACGAGGCCTTTACAAAGATTCCCTAACTTATGATAATCCGCTAAGGTTTTAAGTCAAAGCGGTCATAACCCTCCCTAATGAGGAAATACCTTAGCCAAGGACCACATAGCCATGTGCCTCAAAAGGACCGAGCTATACCCCGTCGATGCAACCCCTCTTGCCCTTTCGGTAAGACTATCATAAGCTAAGGTTTCTAATTAATTAGCCAGGACCAGAGCCATATAGTATTGTGGTTGCACTGTTTTCCTAGGTGGTTCTCCATGTTCCAATTTAATGCAATGATTTTAATTATTACCATAACAATATTCCAGAACATAAGTGTAATGGGTGGTAGCATGATCACCAAGCCTTTCAAGATCTAAGTATAAGCAACTAGCATACTACAACATAAGCATAATAATCCAGGTTTAATCAAGGAAGTTTAAACAAGACTAGGCATATCCTTAATTTGGGACCCATCAAATTATAGACACATGCATGCATATAAAGTAAATGTGTGTAATTGTAATTGATTAGGACCGGAATATGATCAAAGACCACTTGCCTTCTTCAACAAACTGCTGTTGCTTGGGAACGTCTTCAAAGTCCTGGCCTTGCGAATCCTCGAACTGCGCACCATCTATCGCGACACCCAAGCACATACAAACAAAAAATAAAATAAAATAAGAACAGTACACCAATCAATAAAACAGAATAAAATAACCTTAAAAAGTTACTGCTTATGCTGCTAGGATCGCATGAGCGCACGAATCAATGAAATCGGAGTTAAAACGGAGAAATTAGGGCTAAAACATGGTTCCAGGGACCTATTTATGATGGTTTTAAATCTAAAAGGGCTCTGACAGAAGAAACCGAGGGCTAGATTGTAATTAAACCCTAGACAGAGGGGTTAGACTGCAAAATAGAATGGTCTAGAATGACGGGTTCTATTTTGGAAAACTATAGGGGTCTAAACAGAAGAAAAAGGACCAATTTGCAAATACTTTTGAACTTCGGTGGACTGCGGGTTGATTCCGGGGAAACTTAAGGGCTAAACCGTAAAAATTACATGGTTGACCGGTATCTAGTTCTATTGACTCGGGCTTGATTGAATCGAGGCTGTTGGATCTAGATCCTAGGGTTCCGAGGAGCGGCGGCGCAAGTCACCGGCGGTGAGGGATTCGCGGCGGCGCTTCGCCGGGTAAAACGCAATTACGCATTCCTAGCCTTGGTTTGGAGTGCGGCTTGCCCTGAGAGATAGCTGGCGGCACGAGCAACCGATCTAGGGGATCTAGAGGCGGCGAAATTGGCCGAAGCGGCGATGCGACGGCGAGCGGCGGCTCGGGGAATCCGGTGAGGTTGTGCGGCCACGGGAAAGCCGAGGGAAGGGAAAAGAGGGGCCTGCGAGGGTCCTCACCACCGCGTGAAGCTTCTGGGGTGGTTGTTCGACGGCGAGCGGTAGCGGAGTGGCGGTGCGGCGGCGGCCCAAGGCGGTGATGGCGGCGGAGCACTTTGGGCTAGGGTTTTGAGCGTAAAGCGGCGGCTGCGGCTAGGGAGAGGGTTGGGGTACGGGCGGTGCTTAAATTGGGGCGGCTGCATGTGACATTCAGGTACTTGGGATTAAAATACACTAGATTCTAGCATGAAATTTATGTGTTTGATCTTGTATGTGTGTTTAAAGACTTAAATGCAAAGGGAAAAGGGTATTTTTGTAATTATGAAAAGTTTAGATATTTTTGTGCAAAATGTGTGTGAGTGGTAGGAAAAATCAAAACATGTGAAGGTTGTTTGGCAAAAAGGCAAGAACTTACTTTTAAACCACAGATAGAAGTGAAACGTAGATTTTAAATAGGATTTCTTTGAAGTTTAAAATTTTGCCAAGTTTTAAAATAGATTCAAATCCTTAACTCTTTTGAAACTGAACCTTAAAGAAAAATTGTAAATCTTGTTAAGCTCTACACTTTTTCTTTTGGGCACATTTTCATTTGAGCTATGGTTTGAAAGTTGTTTTGGCTTTACAGTGGAGTCCCTGCATTTTTAGAAAATTGCAGACTAGTCCTCATCGTCTACCTCCAGCCCCTCCCTCTCTCTGTTTTCTCTCTGCGCCTGACAGCTGCCCGCCGGCCATTTTCCCGAGCCTTAGCTGCCCCCGCGCCGCTTAATCCTGCGCCACATGCCCTCCAGCGCCGCGCCCACCGCCTGCCCGGCCTCCGCTGGCCCCTCCTCGCCCCTCCACGTCGCACCGGCGACGCCCGAGAGTGCCACGCCTCCAGCCGGCTTGCCAGCACCTGCTCTTGCTCGCCGTGCCTCCTCCTCAACTTGAAGCAAGTCCCTGAGCTCCCAGTGAACTCACTCTTTCCTTCACGCACTCACATTTCCACTGTCTTCCTTCTTCCCGAGCGCTACTCCTCGCCGGAGCTCCGCCGCAGCTCTTGCCCGCCGTCATCAGCCACCTCCGCCGCCTCCCACCCATGATCTAGTGCTCTAGTTGCACTACCGCAACCCACTGAGGCTCATAGACCCATCCAATTTCACTTTCCCGCACTCGAGCAGCCCGGACCACAGAGCCGGTGAGCTCGAGCTCCGCCGCCGCTCGGTCTCTATAACACCCTAAGGTAATTCCCTTAAATTTTAATGAATTTATTTGGGCTTAAATGAATTTTTCAGGCTTTTCCTTAATTTTTGTGGCATTTAAAACAATTTATAACGCAAGAAAATAAAATTTATCATAGGATTAAAGTGTTTGTGCATTCATGCCGCAGCATTGTTTTAATTGTGTTGAAGTTATAGATTTGAATTCAAATTATATTTTGAATTCAATTAGATTTGTTTGAATTAGTGGAGTATAGAAAAAGAAAAGGAAAGGAAAAAGAGCAAAAGTAGGCAGCCAAACCCAGCAGCTTGGCCCAGCCCACTCTTTCCCTCCTCTCTCTCCTTTCCCTCTCGGGCCCCTCTTTCCCCTCCCGCGTGGGCCACGGCGGCCCAGCTCCCCTCTCCCCTCAGCCCGCGCCTCCCTCCTCTCTTCCCCCGCGTGGACCGCGCCCGGCCCACTTCCTCCCTCGGCCAGTCCTCCCGCACGCTGGCCCGTTTCCCTGCTCGGCGCCGCTCTCTCTCCCTTTTTTTCTCTCGCTGGCGAGTTGGCCCCACGCGTCAGCTCCTTCCCCCTTCTTTCTTTCCCCTCCCCTGCTTCCTCCCCGCCGGCCGGCCGCTCGGCCACTGGCCGTGGCCCTTCCCCTCCGCGCCTCTGGGCCCTTTCCCGAGCCACACGCCGAACCCATTCCCCCACCCGGACCCTTCTAGAAACCCGGCCGCGATCGGATTGGATCGAGCCGTAACGGGGCCGCGAGAAGCTCGGGGTCCGTTGCGTGTGACCCGCACGCCGAGGCCGCCCTTCTCCCCCTTTCTTAGACCCGGCCGCTCTCTCGCGTTCCTCCTCAGCCGCATCCGCCTCTCCCACTCTTTTCCCCGTGACCGTACGCCACTGCACCGCCCTTGGATTGGAGCCGCCGCCGTCGATCGAGCTTCTGCGCCACCGCGACTTCCCCCGACGCCCTCGATCCCCGGCCTCCAATTGCTGTTGCGGTACCCCGGAGCGGAAAGGAACACGCCGCGCTCGCTCCTGTCTCCTCTCCCCCCCTTTTGCGTGCGCCGCCCCTTGACCCAGTGACCCCGAGCCGCCGCGGGGAACGCGTCTCCGGCGACCCGTTGAACCGAGCCGGGAGAGAGCCGCCCGCTGTCGTGAGTCGCGAGCCGAGCCGAGTTCGAATAGATCCGAGCCCACCTCATCCTGACCTTTGATTTCTGATCCAGCGGAACATATCCACCCATACCGGTTCGGCCAGCAATCTTTCTAAAGAGCCCTTGTAGTTTTCTCGAATCAACCCGCGGTCCATCTTAATTCAAAAGAAATTGCAGTTCAGCCCTGATTTTATTCGTTTAAGCCCCTGTCTTTCCTGGAAATTGAACCCGCAGTCCAGCTTAGGGTTTTTAGCTAGCTAGTCCCGGTATCCAGGGTTTAATTACGTTTAAGTCCCCGGGTTTTGCCCAGAAGCCCCTGGTTGCTCTATTTTTCTCGCAGATAGGTCCCTGGATCTTGTTTCGAGCGCAGTTTTCGCGTTTTAGCTCCGTTTTAGGTGTTCTTTATATCCACGCGATCGTTGTAACGCGTAGAATAGTTCTGGGCTAGTTTTATGTGCTGTTCTATTGTATTGGTATACTGTTTTCTTATAGTTTGCTATTGTTTGTGCATGTGTGTATGTGTGGACTATGCTTGATGATCATGAGTAGACGCGGAGCCTTTGGACCAGTACCAGGAGCAGCCGTCTTCCGAGCAGTTCGAGCAGCAGCCGGGAGAGTACGAGGAAGGCAAGTATAACATGAACCTCCTATCACTTTTAAATACAATTTCATACTGCATCTTTAATTCTGTATGCCTATAAGGACTTCCTAGCCACCTTTATATCCTTATATATATATCCTATGGCTTGCATTTTGGTAGTTGTGCTAGGTTGCTGCGCTACAACATATCTTGGTCCTTTTTAATTAATTTGATTAATGGTCTTACGCAACTTAATTCTGGAGCCGACCCTCTGTGCTGTGTGCTTGAGTGGTTTGTGCGTCCTTAAAAATATGTTTTTGTAGAAACATGGTTTAGGGGGCCAGCACGGTGCTTAGTGCTTGGTTGGCCACTCTCCATAAGGACCGGTTCATAGAGCGACAACCTGGGACAACCGCGCAACCACAAGACTGGAATGGGACGGTCTTGACTTACTAATTAGGTCATTTTGGTTCGGGAGTAACTTACCTGCGTGGGCAAGAGGGGTGGTAGGCTTCAATGGTCCCTGCTCCTCCGGCTTGGTCTGTGCTGTGTGTCTTGTACCCCCGGAGGTGGGCCCCATCGTCGCTGATCCAGAATCCTTAGCGGTTACACCTTACCAACGTGATCCTTTGTAACGGTCTCGTAGTGTGCTTGCTAGCCATCTCACCTAAGGAAGTGTGATGAACCACTAGCGTAGCTCACGACTTGTGGGTAAAGTTGTGCAACCTCTCGAGAGTGTAAAACTGATATATCAGCTGTGCTCACAGTCATGAGCGGCCCAGATCCTCCGTCTGATTAGTGGGGTTATCAACCTTTGGTTAGGGAGATTCCCCGGGTGGTTTTGGTTTGGATGGTTCTCAGTAGTTCTTAATTAATATTGGTTAATTCTTATGCAATTTGGGTTATGGTAATTCATCCACTTGTAGTAATTAGCTTTAATAAAATTTGCCAAGATTAAAAGCTAATGCAGTTGAGTCAGCTAACCTTAGAGCCTCATGCTCGTGTTATACTTGTTGAGTACGAGTTTGTACTCACACTTGCCTCTCTACTCTTCTGTTCTATTTTGGGCATCTTCGACTGCTGCTCAGTGCCCGGCAACGTGGAGGATTACGTCAGCGGCTTCAACGACTTCTAGGCGTTTGTCTCCCAGTCGACGTCCCTGTGGCGCCCAGCTCTTCATGTATCTCTTTTACGCTTCCGCAACTCTTGAACCGATTCTTGATTCGGTTGTAATAAAATAATTCATTTATGATTCGTTTACGATTTATATTAATGTTGTTCCTGACATGTGTTGTGATATCTTGATAATCTGTTGTATATATGCGTGACTTGATCCTGGCGCATATATGATTGCTCGATTTATGTTCTTATAAATCGGGTGTGACAGATTGGTATCAGAGCCGTGTCGACTGTAGGACGAAGCCTAGGTAGGATTGGTCGAGTTTAGGACTTTTCTTCTCTTGCTTGCCTCCGCAAATCCTCAACCATCATTTTTCTGCTCCTATTCCTTGAGTCTTAAGCTCTAGATTTGCTATCTCTCCTGTCTTTTCCGAGAAATAGCTTGAGCTCTCCGTAGACGTTGGCCTGAGTCCCCTAACCCTATAATTTATAAGTTTAAGTTGTCCCGATGAAATCCGGCCACCGGAACACCGCCGTCGTCACTTGGATCCCTGCCGCCCGCCCCTGTTCACCGTCGACTCGCCATTTCAGCCCCTCTCTTCGTCAATACCGGCCACCCCCGTGACCGCCGTGAGCTCCTGAACTTTTTCCCCCCACTTTCCTGTGACACCCTAGGTGTCAAATTGTACCATGATATGTATAAGATGTAATGCATGTGTTGAAATGTATAAGGTTGGATGTATTTGTAACAAAAAGACCCTATGTGTAATTTTATAAAAATATGAGTCCTTTTGTGCAAAATGCACGAGTTACAAAAGTAATTTTCAAAAGTTACTAGGGGCCAAATTACAAGAATGCAAGTAATCATGACAGTTCGGAAAACTTGCAATTAGGCCCAAGTTGTGTGTAAAATATGTAACAAGGACAAATCTTTATAAAATTTAAAATTAGTCCAAAGTTTCAAAATAAAGATGCATACTTTGAGTTTTTGAATTCAAACCCTAAAGCAAAGTTGTAGAGCTCGAAAAGTTGTACAACTTTCATTTTGGTCATTTCTTCATTAGAGCTCTGTATCAATGGGAATTTTAGTGTTACTTTCAGGCCCTTGAAGTTTTTGCAATTTACAAATAGGTCCTTGGCGCTCTCCTATTCTTCTTCTTCCTCTAGCTGCTTCCTCTGTTCATCTGCTTCACTGCCGCCGCCGCCGTCTTCTTTAATCCCGACGTCAGTGCAGCCCCCCCTGGCCCCCTCTCCACCCCAGGCGCCGCCTTATCTCTTCCCCGAGCTTATCCCTTCTCTTCCCCGTCCATTCTAGTGCCGCCACGCGCCCACCACCGCTTGCCCGAGCTGCCAGTGCCGCGCCATCGTGCCACCGCCATGGCGCCCGGCCGTGCGCCCCTCTCCTCCCTTCCTTTCCCTATAAATAGCACCCCCAAGCCCTCTTGAAGCTAATCCCCACCCCCTTTGCGCCGTTCCCCTCGCCGGAGTGCTGCCCCCAGTGCCGCCCGCCGCCGCCCTACTGCCTCAACGCCGGCAGGCTTCCCCCGGCCGTCTCTTCTCCTCCCAAGTGTGCCAATCGGTGCGCCCGAATACCCTCATCCTTCCCACCCCCTTCCCCTTGCGGATTCTCCACTCCATCGCCGGAATCGGGATGAACCCGAGCTTGCTCCGGCCATCCATGGCAGGAGGACCCAATTGTAAAGCCCCAAATCTTTCCAAGGGTCCAAATGAAAGTTTTCAACCTTTCCAATGTGCTGAACTTTGAAAATCCCTAGGAAATCGTAGAAAATTCAAAAAAATATAAAACCAGTTACATGTGAATCTTCATTTCAAATTCTATCACTTTTGTTTTAGGACCATGCTGTGAAAATGGACAGTTTGTACTGTATTTAGAATGGAAGTGAATGGATGTTTGTTATTTCATGTGAGTGATATTTTTGACTTGTAAAATCAATAGAGAATTGTAGGAAATTCCAAAAATTACAAAACCAGTTTTGTTTGAAACTAGGTTTTGAACTCTATAACTTCTATTAAGTGAGTTTGATTTGAAAACAAATAGTTTTGAATCAATGTTGAATCTAAGACATGGAAATGTAATATCCAATCCGTAATTCCAATTTTAACCCTATAGGTTAACTTTGTGATCATGATTTTTGATATATAAATCTCTATAGATAACATATAAAGTGATATAAAATCTTCAAATCTAAATTTATGATATAATTTAATTTCTTTTAAGATAACCATTTCAAATTACTTTTAGCAAAAATTTGCTAAGCATACCTTTTAAACTTTAATCAATTAGATCTCTTAATCATGAATTATGAAGTAATCTATTTTTAAATATTCAAAATCTTATAACATTCTTTACTCAAAAAGTTTAAATTCAAATCTAAATCTGAATTTAACTCTAATTTATGTTTTAATATTTATCCTAGATTAATTCAATTTGTTTATAATACAATTAACTAAATCTTTTCAGTGAAGCTTATCTAATTAGATCTTTTAATCAAAATCTTTTAAATACACAATAAGCTGTGTTTAAGTTTTCAAAACTTTATAACTCTAATTACTTAGGGTTCACGTTCAAATTTGAATTTCATTTAAACTTGAATACTTAATTTCTATTTTCAATTAAATTAATGCTTTAGTCATGGGATAATGCTTATGATTCAAGGCTTAGATTCCTTTTTATGCCATGAGTGCTTGAGTGTTAGCTTTTGGAATGCAACTTTACCGTGATTTGAGATGAAAGTATGTGCATCCATTGAACTGCATCTTGCATATCATGTAGACTCGATCTCTCCCGCCGACGGAAATTATCAGCTAATCCCGGAACCAGAAGGAGGTTATTCTGAAGATCCCGAGAACTTCGTTAAGGAATTCTCTGAAGGCCCGAACAAAAGTTCGAACGTTATTAACTTGACTAACCCCAGCCTCACCAGTAAAGGCAAGCCCCGGACATAACCCACTATTTTAATTATACTGCAATCTATATCTATTTACGTATTCTATGCATTAAGTTCTTAGGAATTGCTTGAAACCCTAGTTGCATTCTCCTAGGAACCAATGTGATGGATACTAGTACTTGAGTTCGACTAGCTGCTATGCTATTAGGGCCGGTAGAAGTCGGGTGATTTCCTGTCACTCGCACGATATAGGAGTTGTAATGATTACATTCCTGTTATCACTATAAGGATGCCGGACGGGAGTTTTGAGAGGTATCATGGTTGAGATGATACCCCGTCTGTGTTGTTGAATTTGATAAGGTCGCGGTGTGTGCCGATCGGGGTTAAGCGTTTGAAAGTACTAACCACATGCCGTGAGTTATGGGTAAGCGGTAAGCCTAGTAACCGATCGGCCCGAGGAGTGGACATACCTCCCACCACTCGATTGCTTCTTCTGGTTACTTAGGTTCGACTGAGGAAATACGTGTTGCAAGGGCAACCAGGAATACGGGTTTTGTAGTCGCGCTACAGACGTATGTCCTGCACGGGTGATGTGCGTATGTTCCTGCAGTCGCTTGTGGTGGACCTGTCCACGAGTCGGAATGAAAGGCAAACGGTTGCTTCGGAACTATCGTTGGATATTCCAAGCGTGTGAGTTAGGTTTACCTTGCAAGGTTAAATTCGATTCGAATCGTCCGCTTCTCACGAAGATTGAGACTGCTTGATCCCTTTATCACACAGAGTAACAAGAGCAACTATATGATAAGTAATACTGATGGATGAGATAAAGAACTCTACCTTGCTTGTTTAGTTATAGGTGCTTATCTAGAATGGATAATCATATAGAACTTGAAGCTAAAAGCTAAAAATAAGGATCTACTCTTAGTTGTTTTTCAGCTGAAACTAAACCCAGAGCTATTGTAAGCCTTCATGAGTCTAGTTATGGGCTAAAGTATACCCAATCCCGGGTAAGCCTTGCTGAGTATTAGTATACTCAGCCTTGCTAGTTATATGTTTTGCAGGTAAAGTCTTGAAGACCCTACTCTTCCCATGCCTTGGCCCTGTACTCTTTTAGAAGGTTGGTCCGTGGAATGGGATCCGTCCCCGGCCAGCACTGGTGATATCGAGCGATGTCGTGCTCGGGCTTAGCATGACATCCGTCTTAACGATGTGTTGTAATCATCGCATATGTTTTTCGCTACTAAAAACCTTAGTTTTAACAGTTTGTAATCTTTTCTCTGAATTTGAAACTTCGTACCTCTTTTAGAAATCCTTGTAATGTAATTCTCTGTAATGTAAAACGTGATGGTAAATGTATCTCTGGACTCACCTTCGTGTGAGGTAACCTTATTTGATCCTGTGTATCGGTGGTTTATCGGGACGTTACCCGACAGGCCAAGGGATTATACCGTTTGAAGCACGTTGGAGCCCTCGGAAGTGGACTCGCGTACTTGAGCCGGTATAATTCAGGTTGGTTCTGCCACAGCTGGTATCAGAGCTATAAGGTTACCCATGAGATACATTTTACCTTAAAAATGCTTTCAGTATAAAAATTTGACCAACAAAATGTTTGAAAAAGTCACGTTGGATTCGTTAAGGATTATGAATAGTACGTAAAGCCCTAGGGTAATGTTTATGAGGGATTTAGAGGTGGCTATATATATATGTATAATCCTAACTACCAGCATTACTTTTCTGTCAAAACTTAAATTCATGCACAACCCAACCTTACTTTCTGTAACGACATCTTCGAACGTGAGGTAAGAAGGTAAGAATCCTCAGCCAACTGAGGGAGCTTGGCCTTCCTATCGGTGATGCGAACCGAACGCTGTTTCTCAAGCAGTGGCCTACTTGAGATGCTGCCAATGTACCAACCTCGGTTGACTACATTGGGAGTATATGGTTCGGCGCAGGATATGGCGATCGCTGTTCATATCCCCGCATTTTGCGGTACCCCCGTGAATACGTTGTTTCGACGACGTATGTTAACGTTGTCTGTACGACGGTAATTGTACAGATGCTGTTTCTATAGTGAACAGTAATGATTGGGGACGCTTTCGTGACATGCTGGCATGAAAGGTTCATTGGATATATATTGTGGTTTTCTGCAGGTACACTAACCACGCATACGAAACTAGGACGGATAGGGTTTATCGACTAGTTAATAGTGAGAGACGTATGTATTATGCCACCGAAACTAACCACGTAAGTCTGAAGATATTCGGCAGTTGTTTTTGGTTTGTGAGGACGAGTAGAACGTGCATGCATAATTCATCATCATATAATGTGTGTTTTGGTTCTTTTAAGGATGTGTGGTAGAATGTTGATCTTTGGTGTGGTTAGTGGGATTCTTGTAGCAGTGTTGATTAAGTCTCTTAAGTATCTTTCCACTTTCCAATCCTTGCTATATCAGAATCCATTGTCTCGTCCTATTTACCTTGTAAGTCTTCAGCAGGGTAAATAAAATTCTATCATCTGAATTCTTGTTTCAGATGGTTGGAGCCACACGTGGAACCCCGGAAGGATTCCGGGCAGATCAATCCAGCAATTCCCAACCACCATCTCCATCACTTTCACATTTAGCCGAGGCTATGGCTCGGCAAACTGAACTTCTCAATCTGTTGGTTCAAGCACAGCAGAAGCAACAAAACCAGCAGTCACAAGATCGTGACGAACCTCTGGCAGCAACCTATCAAGATTTCCTCAGTACTCAGCCCCCGCTGTTCAGCAAAGTGGAGGAACCCTTGGATGCTGATGCTTGGCTCCGCACCATTGAATCTAAGTTTGCTCTTCTTACGATTCCATGTGCGGACTCCAACAAGGCTCAATTTGCTGCCCAACAATTGCACGGAGCTGCCCGTATCTGGTGGGATAATTATTGTGCTATGCAAACTGATGGCCATGTTATCTCCTGGGAAGAGTTCCGTAATGCCTTCAGGGCACATCATATACCTGAAGGGCTGGTGGAGCGGAAACTGAATGAGTTCTTGGCACTTGCTCAAGGCACCCGCACTGTACTGCAGTATGCACAGGCTTTTAATCACCTGTGCCAGTATGCGGGCTATCATGCTGATAGTGATGCCAAGAAGCAAGATCATTTTCGTCGAGGTTTGGATACTAAGCTCAAAGAGCATCTGAATCTTGTCAAGGCGAATACTTTCAGTGAGTTGGTCAATATGGCACTAACTTAGGAGGATTGCATTATGGCACACCGTGCCGAAAAGAAGCGTAAGGTCTCCACTGGATCCATGAGCGTTCAATCCTCGTGGTATCAGTTTGATCAGAACGTATTGCCTGAAGCACCACCACGAAATGCTCCGATCGGCAGACTGGTTCTTAGGCCGCCTCAACAGCAAGAAGAGTATCAACCTCCTGTACTTCTACAACAACCACAACAATTTGGCCCACGGCCGAATATTCAACAAGCTCGACAGAAAAGCAACACTCACTGCTGTTTAAAGTGTGGAAGTGCGGATCATCCCCTTAGAAATTGTCCGCAACTCAAGAAACCTAATCAAGGGCAGAGTTCCAGTCAGAATGATCAGAACAAGGGTAAGAGGCCGATGATGCAAGTCCGGTATGGACACATCAATTTCACTACCCTTGCAGAACTTCCGGATGGAGCTCCTATCATGTCGGGTACATTTTCGGTACACCACAAACCAGTTGTTACATTATTCGATTCTGGAGCAACTCATAGTTTCATTAGTAACAACTGCAGTATCCGAATAGGACTTGATCTTTGCCCTACTAAGGGGTCATATGTGATCTCTACCCCAGGAGGAAAAATTTCATCTGGCCAAATGGTCAAAAAGGTGCCAATTCAATTGGGTAGCAAGGAAATCAGAACTGATTTGATTTTGTTAAACCTAGAGGGTATTGATATTATACTTGGGACAAATTGGATGGCAGAACATAGAGTACTGCTAGACATCTCTTCCCGAGTTATTGAGATTGATTCACCACATCAAGGAGCAACTACCCTCTATCTGCCTCAGCAAGAGTATTTGTACTCTTGTACTTATGCCATCACAGACGTCAAAGTAAAAGATATCCCAATAGTCTGTGAGTATCCCGATGTCTTTCCGGACGACTTGCCTGGAATGCCACTTGACAGAGATATTGAGTTTATTATTGAACTCCAACCAGGCACAGCTCCTATCTCGAAGAGACCGTATCGCATGCCTCCAAATGAATTGGCTGAATTGAAAATCCAACTCCAAGATCTCCTCGATAAAGGTTTCATACGCCCAAGTGCGTCACCTTGGGGTTGTCCTGCTCTCTTCGTAAAGAAGAAAGACAATAGCCTAAGGCTATGTGTCGACTATCGACCACTCAATGCGGTTACCATTAAAAACAAATATCCTCTTCCCCGCATTGACATATTGTTTGATCAGTTAGCTGGAGCTAAGGTCTTCTCAAAAATTGACTTACGCTCTGGTTATCATCAGATCAAGATTAGGCCTTGCGACATTCCAAAAACGGCCTTCTCAACCAGATATGGACTTTATGAATATCTGGTTATGTCATTTGGGCTTACTAATGCACCGGCATATTTCATGTATCTTATGAATTCAGTCTTTATGCCGGAGCTTGACAAATTCGTCGTGGTCTTCATCGACGATATTCTGATATATTACAAGACTAAAGAAGATCATGTTAATCATCTACGTGTCGTGCTTCAACGACTACGTGATCATCGCCTATATGCCAAATTCTCAAAATGTGAATTCTGGCTAGATAGTGTGAAATTTTTGGGACACACTATCTCTAGTGAAGGCATATCGGTTGATCCCACGAAAGTCCAGGAAGTTATGGACTGGAAACCTCCAACTTCAGTCCATCAAATTCGGAGTTTCCTTGGATTGGCAGGATATTATCGCCGATTCATTCCAGACTTCTCCAAGATAGCTAAACCAATGACTGAGCTATTGAAGAAAGAAGTTAAGTTCCATTGGGATAATAAGTGTGATGAAGCATTCCACACTTTGAGAAGACTTTTGACAACTGCCCCAGTACTAGCTCAGCCGGATAATACTCAGCCTTTTGATGTCTATTGTGATGCCTCTGGAACTGGCCTTGGTTGTGTTCTTATGCAAAACAATCGAGTCATCGCTTACGCATCCAAAGCACTTCAAAATCATGAGCAAAATTATCCAACTCATGATCTTGAATTGGCAGCAGTTATTCATGCTCTCAAGATCTGGAGACATCATCTTATGGGTGCTAAGTGTAACATCTACACTGACCATAAGAGCCTCAAGTATATCTTTACCCAAGCTGATCTGAATATGAGGCAAAGGCGTTGGTTAGAACTGATCAAAGACTACGATCTTGAGGTACATTACCATCCTGGTAAAGCCAATGTGGTTGCGGATGCACTTAGCCGCAAGGCACGATGTCATTGCTTATCCGTTGAGGCTTTCAATGACACTCTCTGCAATCAGATGAGGAAACTCAATTTAGAAATCATTCCTCAAGGTAGTCTGAATCACTTATCCATTGAGAATACCCTTCGAGATAAAATCATCAAATCTCAACTACATAATGAGGGTATCAAAATTATCAAATCAAAGTTATCTCAGGGAGAAGTTAAATATAAGTGTTTTCACACCGATCATCAAGGAGTTCTATGATTCAACAACCGTATTGTTGTACCTAAAGATCATCAGCTTCGCAAGCAAATCCTTGATGAGGCACACCTATCCAAGTTCTCTATTCATCCTGGTAGTACCAAAATGTATCAAGATCTACGACAGAATTTTTGGTGGACCAGAATGAAAAGAGAAATTGCCAAGTATGTATCTGAATGTGATACGTGCCAGAGAGTCAAAGCCACTCATCTCAAAGCCTCTGGTACACTTCAGCCATTACCCATTCCATCATGGAAATGGGAAGATATTAGTATGGATTTCATTGTTGGTCTTCCCAATACATCTCAAAAGCATGATTCTATATGGGTAATTATAGATAGACTTACCAAAACAGCACATTTTCTTCCTGTGCATACCACTTATTCAGCTAAGAAGTATGCCGAAGTCTATCTAGATCAAATTGTTCGGTTGCATGGTGTTCCTAAGACTATTATTTCTGATCGAGGGGCACAATTTGTTGCACGTTTCTGGGAACAACTACAGACTGCTCTTGGATCCAAACTAATTCGAAGCTCTGCATATCATCCTCAAACAGATGGACAGACTGAGCGAGTCAACCAAATTCTTGAAGACATGCTCCGAGCTTGTGTTATACATTATGGTACAAGCTGGGACAAATGTCTTGCCTTGGCCGAATTCTCTTACAACAACAGCTATCAATCTAGTCTTCAGATGGCTCCATTTGAAGCGTTATACGGTCGTAGATGTCGAACTCCCTTGAATTGGTCTCAGACCGGTGAACGCAAAATCTTCGGACCCGATCTGGTTGTAGAAGCCGAAGATAAGGTCAAGGTTATTCAAGCCAATCTCAAAATAGCTCAGTCTAGACAGAAAAGCTATGCTGTCACACCCGATTTATAAGAACATAAATCGAGCAATCATATATGCGCCAGGATCAAGTCACGCATATATACAACAGATTATCAAGATATCACAACACATGTCACGAATAAAAGCGTATAAATTAATAAATGAATATCTTTATTACAACTGAATCAAGAATCAGTTCAAGGAATGCGGAAGCGTAAAATGAATACATGAAGAGCTGGGCGCCACAGGGACGTCGACTGGGAGACAAACGCCTAGAAGTCGTCGAAGCCGCTGACGTAGTCCTCCACGTTGCCAGGCACTGAGCAGCAGTCGAAGATATCCGAAATAGAACAGAAGAGTAGAGAGGCAAGTGTGAGTACAAACTAGTACCCAACAAGTATAACACGAGTATGAGGCTCTAAGGTTAGCTGACTCAACTGCATTAGCTTTTAATCTTGGCAAATTTTATTAAAGCTAATTACTACAAGTGGATGAATTACCATAACCCAAATTGCATAAGAATTAACCAATATTAATTAAGAACTACTGAGAACCATCCAAACCAAAACCACCCGGGGAATCTCCCTCGTCAAAGGTTGATAACCCCACTAATCAAAAGGAGGATCTGGGCCGCTCATGACTGTGAGCACAGCTGATATATCAGTTTTACACTCTCGAGAGGTTGCACAACTTTACCCACAAGTCGTGAGCTACGCTAGTTGTTCATCACACTTCCTTAGGTGAGATGGCTAGCAAGCACACTACGAGACCGTTACAAAGGATCACATTGGTAAGGTGTAACCGCTAAGGATTCTGTATCAGCAACGATGGGGCCCACCTCCGGGGGTACAAGACACACAGCACAGACCAAGCCGGAGGAGCAGGGACCATTGAAGCTTACCACCCCTCTTGCCCACGCAGGTAAGTTACTCCCAAACCAAAATGACCTAATTAGTAAGTCAAGACCGTCCCATTCCAGTCTTGTGGTTGCGCGGTTGTCCCAGGTTGTCGCTCTATGAACCGGTCCTTATGGAGAGTGGCCAACCAAGCACTAAGCACCGTGCTGGCCCCTAAACCATGTTTCTACAAAAACATATTTTTAAGGACGCACAAACCACTCAAGCACACAGCACAGAGGGTCGGCTCCAGAATTAAGTTGCGTAAGACCATTAATCAAATTAATTAAAAAGGACCAAGATTTGTTATAGCGCAGCAACCTAGCACAACTAACCAAAATGCAACCCAAAGGATATATTTAAAGGGTAAATAAGTGGCTAGGAAAGTCCTTATAGGCATACAGTATTAAAATGCAGTATGAAATTGTATTTAAAAGTGATAGGAGGTTCATGTTATACTTGCCTTCCTCGTACTCTCCCGGCTGCTGCTCGAACTACTCGGAAGATGGCTGCTCCTGGTACTGCTCCGGTGGCTCGACGTCTATTCACGATCGCAACAGCAATACATGGGCCACACATGCACACACATGCAAACAATAGCAAAATATAAGAAAACAGTACACCAATACAATGGAACAGCACATAAAACTAGCCTAAAACTATTCTACGCGTTAGAACGATCGCGTGGATATAAAGAACGCCTAAAACGGAGCTAAGACGCGAGAATTACGCTCGAAACAAGACCTAGGGGCCTATCTGCAAGAAAAACTGGACTACAGGGGGGTTCTGGACGAAAAACCAGGGACCTAAACGTAATTAAAGGCTAAACGCAGGGGCTAACACGCGAAAATACGGGGCTTGGACTGCGGGTTCAAATTCCATAAAGATCAAGGGCTTCGGTGCAAGAAATAGGGCTAAACTGCAATTACTATTGAACTGTAGTGGACTGCGGGTTGATTCCAAGGAAGTTCAGGGGCTCTTTAACAACACTGCCACAGCTGAAGGGGTACGCGGCTTCTAATCTGGGCGGTTGGATCTAAATCGAACGGTTCAGACGCACTCCGGTTCGGACGGTCCGATCTGAACAGCGGAGTTCGGACTGGTCCGATCTGGACAGTGCGGTTCGGACTGGTCCGATCTAACTGCCGTTTACGGACGGTCCGATCTGTCCGAGGGGGGTCCGGTCCACTGGATCCTGATCGGAGGGCTGGGATGGAAGCGGTACGCGGGATCTAATCCCGACCGCTGACTTCGGATCGGACGGCTCGGGTTGGGTCGGGGAGCACAGGCGGCGGCAGGAGACGCCAGCGATTAAGCCCGCGGCAGCGCGGCTCGGGAGCTCGCCGGAGACACGCAATCACGCGTTCCCGGGGACATTTCACGACGAGATCAAACCCAAGAGGTAGAGCACAACGCGGGGAACCTAGCTGGGCACTTGAGGAGGTGGATTCGAGCTCGGTTAGGGTGGAACGATGACGAGAGCGGCTCGGCACGACAAACCACGCCGGCGTGCGCGCGGTCTAGGCTCTGCGGCTAGCTAAGGATCACGACTCCTAGTGCAAAAGAACCAGGGCGTGAAGGGGAAGCTCACCGAGGGGTTTCAGATCGACTAGGGGCGGTGCAAAGGTGCTGGCGACGACGGCGGCGGAGCACGGACGGAGACAGGCGGCGCTCGTGGGGAAGGCGGCTGTGGGCGCTCTCCGAGCGTCGGGTTTCCTCGGTTCGACACGCGAAGGTCCTGCGAAGGTGCCAGAGGGATTAGGGAGGTCCGGGGATCACCGACGGCGAGGAATTGCGAGGACGGAGCGCCTCACCGGCGGCGGCGCTGGGTGTCCTCGGGGCGACGCAGGGGCTAGGGTTAGGGTTCGGATGGGTTGGGGGCTGCTCTTTGTAGGGCGGGGGCGGTCCCACTGACGTGCGGGCCCGAGGCGAGGGAGCTCGCCGGAGATCTCGGGGGGAAGTTGAGCGCCGGAGAAGAAGGAGGAAGAAGGGGCCGACAGGTGGGGTCGAGCTGGGGGAATGACCGAGAAAGAAGGAATAACTGAGGAAAGAACGAGAATGACTGAGAAAAGAAGGAAAGACTGAGAATATAAGGAATGACTGAGAACAGAAGGAATGACTGAGAGAAAGGAAGGAATGACTGAGAATATAAGGAATGACTGAGAAAAGAGAGACTACGGGAGTGACTGATAAAAGAGAGAATGACTGACTCACTTTCCTGTTTCCACTCAAATCTATTGGAATTCAGTTCGAATTTGAATTCAACTTGTATGCACTCAACCAAATAAAACTTATGCACCAGCATGAATGCACAAACATGTTGACCTTATAATAAATTTTATTTCCCGTGTTATAAATTTCTTTTAAATGCAGGATAAATTAGAAAAACCTTGAAAATTTTATTTGAGCCAAAATAAATTCCTTAAAATTTGGGAAAATTACATTAGGGTGTTACATATGCAGATAAAAGAAGAAAGCCCTTGCAGTTCCAAGTAGGAGATTTTGTCTATCTCCGAGTGTCTCCTACCAAAGGTGTCCAGCGTTTCGGCATAAAAGGAAAATTAGCACCACGGTATGTTGGACCCTTTGAGATTCTTAAAGTTTGTGGCCCAGTAGCTTACAAAATCCACCTTCCATCTCAATTGGCTGCCATTCATGATGTTTTCCATGTCTCTCAACTCAAGAAATGTATTAAAGTACCTACAGAGGTCATTGAAACCACCGCCATTGAGATTGAGCCTGATCTATCTTACACCGAGCAACCTATTCAAATTTTGGATTCTAAGGAAAGAGCCACCAGAAGAAAGACAGTTAAGATGTACAAGATTTTATGGGATCACCACACCGAAGAAGAAGCAACTTGGGAAACAGAATCTTATCTTCAACAAAATTTCCCAAACTTCCTTCAAGCCAATCCCCAAACTTAATCGTCTGATTCTTTCCGCCTTCGAATCTCGGGACGAGATTCTTTTTAGGGGGGAGGGCTGCGACACCCTAGGTGTCAAATTGTACCATGATATGTATAAGATGTAATGCATGTGTTGAAATGTATAAGGTTGGATGTATTTGTAACAAAAAGACCCTATGTGTAATTTTATAAAAATATGAGTCGTTTTGTGCAAAATGCACGAGTTACAAAAGTAATTTTCAAAAGTTACTAGGGGCCAAATTACAAGAATGCAAGTAATCATGACAGTTCGGAAAACTTGCAATTAGGCCCAAGTTGTGTGTAAAATATGTAACAAGGACAAATCTTTATAAAATTTAAAATTAGTCCAAAGTTTCAAAATAAAGATGCATACTTTGAGTTTTTGAATTCAAACCCTAAAGCAAAGTTGTAGAGCTCGAAAAGTTGTACAACTTTCATTTTGGTCATTTCTTCATTAGAGCTCTGTATCAATGGGAATTTTAGTGTTACTTTCAGGCCCTTGAAGTTTTTGCAATTTACAAATAGGTCCTTGGCGCTCTCCTATTCTTCTTCTTCCTCTAGCTGCTTCCTCTGTTCATCTGCTTCACTGCCGCCGCCGCCGCCGTCTTCTTTAATCCCGGCGTCAGTGCAGCCCCCCTGCCCCCCTCTCCACCCCAGGCGCCGCCTTATCTCTTCCCCGAGCTTATCCCTTCTCTTCCCCGTCCATTCCAGTGCCGCCACGCGCCCACCACCGCTTGCCCGAGCTGCCAGTGCCGCGCCACCGTGCCGCCGCCGTGGCGCCCGGCCGTGCGCCCCTCTCCTCCCTTCCTTTCCCTATAAATAGCACCCCCAAGCCCTCTTGAAGCTAATCTCCACCCCCTTTGCGCCATTCCCCTCGCCGGAGTGCTGCCCCCAGTGCCGCCCGCTGCCGCCCTACTGCCTCAACGCCGGCAGGCTTCCCCCGGCCGTCTCTTCTCCTCCCAAGTGTGCCAATCGGTGCGCCCGAATACCCTCATCCTTCCCACCCCCTTCCCCTTGCGGATTCGCCACTCCATCGCCGGAATCGGGATGAACCCGAGCTTGCTCCGGCCATCCATGGCAGGAGGACCCAATTGTAAAGCCCCAAATCTTTCCAAGGGTCCAAATGAAAGTTTTCAACCTTTCCAATGTGCTGAACTTTGAAAATCCCTAGGAAATCGTAGAAAATTCAAAAAAATATAAAACCAGTTACATGTGAATCTTCATTTCAAATTCTATCACTTTTGTTTTAGGACCATGCTGTGAAAATGGACAGTTTGTACTGTATTTAGAATGGAAGTGAATGGATGTTTGTTATTTCATGTGAGTGATATTTTTGACTTGTAAAATCAATAGAGAATTGTAGGAAATTCCAAAAATTACAAAACCAGTTTTGTTTGAAACTAGGTTTTGAACTCTATAACTTCTATTAAGTGAGTTTGATTTGAAAACAAATAGTTTTGAATCAATGTTGAATCTAAGACATGGAAATGTAATATCCAATCCGTAATTCCAATTTTAACCCTATAGGTTAACTTTGTGATCATGATTTTTGATATATAAATCTCTATAGATAACATATAAAGTGATATAAAATCTTCAAATCTAAATTTATGATATAATTTAATTTCTTTTAAGATAACCATTTCAAATTACTTTTAGCAAAAATTTGCTAAGCATACCTTTTAAACTTTAATCAATTAGATCTCTTAATCATGAATTATGAAGTAATCTATTTTTAAATATTCAAAATCTTATAACATTCTTTACTCAAAAAGTTTAAATTCAAATCTAAATCTGAATTTAACTCTAATTTATGTTTTAATATTTATCCTAGATTAATTCAATTTGTTTATAATACAATTAACTAAATCTTTTCAGTGAAGCTTATCTAATTAGATCTTTTAATCAAAATCTTTTAAATACAAAATAAGCTGTGTTTAAGTTTTCAAAACTTTATAACTCTAATTACTTAGGGTTCACGTTCAAATTTGAATTTCATTTAAACTTGAATACTTAATTTCTATTTTCAATTAAATTAATGCTTTAGTCATGGGATAATGCTTATGATTCAAGGCTTAGATTCCTTTTTATGCCATGAGTGCTTGAGTGTTAGCTTTTGGAATGCAACTTTACCGTGATTTGAGATGAAAGTATGTGCATCCATTGAACTGCATCTTGCATATCATGTAGACTCGATCTCTCCCGCCGACGGAAATTATCAGCTAATCCCGGAACCAGAAGGAGGTTATTCTGAAGATCCCGAGAACTTCGTTAAGGAATTCTCTGAAGGCCCGAACAAAAGTTCGGACGTTATTAACTTGACTAACCCCAGCCTCACCAGTAAAGGCAAGCCCCGGACATAACCCACTATTTTAATTATACTGCAATCTATATCTATTTACGTATTCTATGCATTAAGTTCTTAGGAATTGCTTGAAACCCTAGTTGCATTCTCCTAGGAACCAATGTGATGGATACTAGTACTTGAGTCCGACTAGCTGCTATGCTATTAGGGCCGGTAGAAGTCAGGTGATTTCCTGTCACTCGCGCGATATAGGAGTTGTAATGATTACATTCCTGTTATCACTATAAGGATGCCGGACAGGAGTTTTGAGAGGTATCATGGTTGAGATGATACCCCGTCTGTGTTGTTGAATTTGATAAGGTCGCGGTGTGTGCCGATCGGGGTTAAGCGTTTGAAAGTACTAACCACATGCCGTGAGTTATGGGTAAGCGGTAAGCCTAGTAACCGATCGGCCCGAGGAGTGGACATACCTCCCACCACTCGATTGCTTCTTCTGGTTACTTAGGTTCGACTGAGGAAATACGTGTTGCAAGGGCAACCAGGAATACGGGTTTTGTAGTCGCGCTACAGACGTATGTCCTGCACGGGTGATGTGCGTATGTTCCTGCAGTCGCTTGTGGTGGACCTGTCCACGAGTCGGAATGAAAGGCAAACGGTTGCTTCGGAACTATCGTTGGATATTCCAAGCGTGTGAGTTAGGTTTACCTTGCAAGGTTAAATTCGATTCGAATCGTCCGCTTCTCACGAAGATTGAGACTGCTTGATCCCTTTATCACACAGAGTAACAAGAGCAACTATATGATAAGTAATACTGATGGATGAGATAAAGAACTCTACCTTGCTTGTTTAGTTATAGGTGCTTATCTAGAATGGATAATCATATAGAACTTGAAGCTAAAAGCTAAAAATAAGGATCTACTCTTAGTTGTTTTTCAGCTGAAACTAAACCCAGAGCTATTGTAAGCCTTCATAAGTCTAGTTATGGGCTAAAGTATACCCAATCCCGGGTAAGCCTTGCTGAGTATTAGTATACTCAGCCTTGCTAGTTATATGTTTTGCAGGTAAAGTCTTGAAGACCCTACTCTTCCCATGCCTTGGCCCTGTACTCTTTTAGAAGGTTGGTCCGTGGAATGGGATCCGTCCCCGGCCAGCACTGGTGATATCGAGCGATGTCGTGCTCGGGCTTAGCATGACATTCGTCTTAACGATGTGTTGTAATCATCGCATATGTTTTCCGCTACTAAAAACCTTAGTTTTAACAGTTTGTAATCTTTTCTCTGAATTTGAAACTTCGTACCTCTTTTAGAAATCCTTGTAATGTAATTCTCTGTAATGTAAAAAGTGATGGTAAATGTATCTCTGGACTCACCTTCATGTGAGGTAACCTTATTTGATCCTGTGTATCGGTGGTTTATCGGGACGTTACCCGACAGGCCAAGGGATTATACCGTTTGAAGCACGTTGGAGCCCTCGGAAGTGGACTCGCGTACTTGAGCCGGAATAATTCAGGTTGGTTCTGCCACATTTCCCCTCGCCGCCGGTGAGCTCCCTCGCCGGAATTTGGTCGCCGTCGATCGGCTTCTCTGTAAAACCCGGCCAAGGACCCAATTGCAAGGATTTCAATCTTTCCAGGGGCCTTTCTATGAAAAATCAGTACCCCCTCCCATTTCAAATCAGTCAAATTTGAAAATCCATAGGAATTTGTAGAAAAATCCAAAAAATGTCAAACCAGTTTTGTTGTACTCCAGAAGTTTAGCTCTACAACTTTGGTTATTAGAGTCTGGTTTGAAACCAAATGTTTTTTGAGTTATTTTGAAGTTTAGCAAAAGGGTATCTTATGTGTAACTTTTGTATGCTAGCTCTATTGCTTGTGATTTTTGGTGTGTAGCCTTGTTAAGTTGTAAGTAAGCTTGTGTAAAAACTTCATTTACAGTACTGAACCCTAGCTTGAACTAATTTAAACTTATGCAAATCAAGCTTGAAATGGTTTAAATTTATTCAAGCATGTTACTAAGGTTTTCATGCTTAGATCTTTTTACCATGTGATGTTTTGTAATTGAGTAGTTCATAGTAAATCTTTCAAGAATTTATGGCACTATTTTGCCTAAGGTCCGAATTTAAACTTGAAATTTGAACTTAATTCAAATGCTTTAGTTTCTGTTTTCAGAAATTTATGAAAAATTCATAGTAAGCTCATCTGTTAGAAGTAAGCTTACCCACAAAAATTCAAGACCATAGCCTTTGTGGATTTCAAAATAAAATTCAAACTTGTTAACCTAATTCAATTAATCCAATTAATTATGATAATTGAATTAAGATACAAATAGTAGGTTTGAATTCAAATTTCTTGTTTTATGAAGTTGTGTTTATCAATTTGTTAGATTGCAACTTTATCGTGAAGTAAAATTCTTAACTCAAGAACCACCTAGTTCAAATCATTGCATATCATGTAGAGTCAGCGACACTCGACGACGTAGTCTACGAGCTAATCTAGGAGCCCGAGCAAGGGTTTTCTGAAGACCAGGTGAACGTCGCCGAGGATTTAACTAAAGCCCCAAACCAAGGTTCGGAAGTCTTTGACATCCCTGACCCCAGCCCCGCTCAAGAAGGCAAGCCCCGATGCATAACCCAGTATTTTAAATTACTACACTTATACAGTTTTATACTTATATATCTATATTATGCATTAAGTCTAGGAGTTGAAATGGAACCCTAGATGCATGGATCCTAGGAACCTATGTATTGTGCCTGAGTCCTTATCGAATAGATGCTCTGCTAATAGGACTGGCAGAACTCGAGTGATTTCCTGTCACTCGTGCGATATAGGAGTTGAATGTTTACTATTCTGCAATCACTATAAGGATGATGGACGGGGTCATGTGCAGTATCATGACTTGAAAGGTTACCCCATCTGTGTTGATAAAAGTTAATAAGGTCGCAGTGTGTGGCAGCTGTGGTCAAGTGTTTGAAAGTACTAGCCACATGCTGTAAATATGGTACGCGGTAAGCCTATTATCTGATTTGTCCGGCGAATGGACTTATCCCCACCACTCGATATATTGGTTTCTGTTGCACACATGCACCAACGTGTGGGAATATGTTCCGTACAGCGGATAGGAGTACGATCATACAGTCGCGCTGTAGAGGTACGTCCCGCACATGATGTGCGTATGGTCCTACAGTAGCTTGTGGTGGCCCTGATCCATAACCCGGAATATGATGGGAACGGTTGTTCCGAAAGTTAAGTTTTTGAACGTGTGAGTTAGGATCCCTTGCAAGGTTATGAAACTCGATTTAGAATCATCCGTTTCTCGCGGAGATTGAGACTGCTTGCTCCTTCTACCACATAGAGTAAGAACAGTAACTATTGTTGGAATAATTTTATTGGATGCTAAACTGTACCTTGCTTGTCTAGTATAGGTGCTTATCTAGAATGGTTAATGAAACTAGAATCTGAAAGCTAAAACATGAAATTTAGATCATACTCTTTGTTGCTTTTCAGCAAAAAGAAAACCAGAACCTCTCAATCCTCCATGGTCTAGCTTCGGGCTAAGTATACCCAATCTCGGTTAAGTCTTGCTGAGTATTAGCATACTCAGTCTTGTTAGTCTGTCTTTCAGGTATGGCCTGTGAGAACCAAAGGGATAGTCCAGCCTGGCCATTCTCTGTTCCGTTTGGCTAGTCCGTGGAGTGGGATCCGTCCTCGGCTGGCAATGACCCTCCGGAATGACGCCATGTTTCGGGCTGAGCGTG
Organism: Panicum hallii; assembly: GCF_002211085.1. Lineage (NCBI taxonomy): Eukaryota > Viridiplantae > Streptophyta > Magnoliopsida > Poales > Poaceae > Panicum > Panicum hallii. The sequence goes on along the minus strand of NW_020356255.1, from coordinate 26,264 downwards.
GTGCCAACTTTCGCGACGTGTGTAGTCGCGTGTTAATTTCTTTTGTTGTGACTCTGAACAAGCTTGCATAGCTTGTGGTTTTAAACAATGTTTATATAAGTTTACTTTAAGTTTGAAACAGATTGTAATAATGTTTAATATTTCTGTGAATTAAAAGTTGGTGAGCTGTTGTGTGATTGTAAACTCGCCTTTGTGCAAGGTAAACCTACCTCGATCCTGTGTAACCGTGGTTGAATCGGGCGGTGACCCGACAGAACAGTGGGTTGTTCCGTTTGAAGTGCGTTGAGTTAGTATCGCCTGTACAGTGATGACTAGCGCACTTGAGCTGGAATAATTCAAGCGGATTGGTTCTGCCACACTGCGGTCCTAGGCGTGCGGGCCCGAGGCGGAGAGCAGTCGGGAGGGGTGCCGCATCCGACCCGGCCTTGAGCCCGAGCCTGGCTCGAGATCGGGGACGACCTTGGCGGGCGGGCCCCACTGGTCGGTGAGTGAGAGAGAGAGAGAGGGGCGCGGGGGGGGGGGGGGGTAACGGGCCGAGGTGCGTGGCCGGCCCAGGAAGGAGAAAGGAAGCGGGGGAGAGTGAGCCGGCGCATGGGAGAATGGGCCGGGGGAGAACTGGGCTGCGCGTAGGGGAAAGAAAAAGGAGAAAAAGAAAAGGGCTGGCTGGGCTAGGCTGTAAGGAAAAAGGGATAGGGAGGGAGAGAAAAAGAGACAGAGAGTGGGCCATCTGGGTTGGGCCCAAAAGAAGAAGTGAAAGAATAAAATAGAAACCTTTGGATGCCTTTGAATTTGAGTTTGAAAAATTTGAATTCAAATGCAAATCAACCATAAAACAATGCATAGAGGCATGAGATGCACAATATTATGAGGCCTTACATTTCTTTTTTAGGTTTTTATTAAATTACCATTAATTCACTATAATGCTCTAAATCAAAATAATTGAAAAATAACCTTAAGGACCCTAAGAGATTCTAGCCAAGTTTATTTAAATTTTAAAATAGAAATTTTAGGGTGTTACAAACCTACCCCCCTTAAAAGGAATCTTGCCCTCGAGATTCGGCTGGGCTAGCAAAGAGTTGGGGAAATTCTGCCTGTAACTCATCCTCTCGTTCCCAGGTAGCCTCATCCTCTGCATGGTGACTCCACTGAACCTTACACATCCGGATCCTCTTACTCTGAGTGATTCTTTCCATTGTGTCCAGGATTTTGACCGGGTGCTCCGTGTAAGTCAAATCATCCTGCACGTCCAACCCTTCTAGTGGCAACTGTTCCTCTGGTACCCTCAGACACTTCTTCAACTGTGATACATGGAACACATTGTGTACCTCTGACAGTCGTGCGGGTAGCTCCAGCTGGTATGCTACCTCACCTTTCCGTTCTAAGATCTTGAACGGGCCAATGTAACGAGGTGACAACTTCCCTTTAACTTTGAATTTACGCAAGCCTCTGATACTTGACACTTTCAGGTACACGTAATCTCCTTCTTTGAAAGTCAACTCCCGTCTCTGAGTATCTGCATAACTTTTCTGCCTTGACTGTGCCACTTTCAAGTTCTCACGGACAACCTGTACCTATCTTTTAGCCTCTTTAATGATCTTAGGCCTGAACAACTAACTTTCACCCGTTTCACTCCAATACAACGGAGTCCTGCACTTCCTGCCGTACAACGCCTCGAACAGTGCCATCTTCAAGCTGGCCTGAAAACTATTGCTGTAAGAGAATTCTGCGAATGGTAAACTCCTATCCCAACTGCCCCCATGTTTTAGGGCACAAGCCCTAAGCATATCTTCCAGCACTTGGTTGGTCCTTTCTGTCTGCCCATCAGTCTGCAGATGATAAGCGGAGCTGAAATTCAACTTCATGTCCATTTACTCATGCAACTTCTACCAAAACCGAGATGTGAACTGAGTACCTCTGTCTGACACTATCTTCTTAGGTACCCCATGCAAACACACAATTCGGGAATGTATAACTCCACTAATCGTGCCCCCGTGTATGTAGTTTTTACCGGTATAAAGTGAGCTGCTTTGGTCAAACGATCCACTATGACCCATATGGAGTCATAACCATCTCGGGTGCGTGGCAACCCCATGATGAAATTCATACCGATTTCTTCCCACTTCAATTCGGGCACCTTCAGTGGCTGTAACAAACCGGCTGGTCTCTGATGTTCTGCCTTGACCCTTTGACACACATCACATAGTGCCACATGAGCTACAACATCACGCTTTATGCCATACCACCAATATCTCTCTTTCAAATCGTGATACATCTTGGTACTGCCAGGATGGATAGAATAGGCGGAGTCATGGGCTTCTTGCAGGATTTTCTCGCGAAGGTGATCCACATCAGGCACACATATCCTCTTTCGGAACCACACCGTTCCATGTTCATCTTCAGTGAAGTCAGGTGCCTTGCCTGCTTCTATCATTTCCTTTATTTCCTGAATCTTAGCATCCTCGAGCTGACCCTTTCGTATCTCTTGTTCAAGAGTCGGCTCCACTTTCTATAGTGATCCCTTCTGTGTAAGCCAATAATACTTGAAGCAATCTTCCAGCGTATCAGGCCAATAATATCCCGAACGTCTGATCAACCATTTCATCTTGTGAGCTGATTGATGAGTACCACACGTCCCTTCATGGACTTTATGTAAAAGCCGATTGGACTCAATCAGCCCCAAGCACTTAAGTAGTAGCCCTTCCAGAGTCCTGTAGAACAAGTCGTCCCCTATCAGGACGTGCTTCATGGCTCTGTAACGTATCTTCTTAGGTGCCCCGCAAGCCGGATCCTTCAAGTAATTGAAGATATCAGCTCTCCAATCCCCCTGATCCAGCAGGTTTATTGGAAAATCAACTCCATCCGCCGTGTCTTTGTAACCGGAAGCCATCTGGGCAAGATCATTGGCCTCAGAATTTTGCACCCTTGGTATCCAGTAGAAGTTTATATATCTGAACTGGACTATTAGCTCCTGGCATTGTCTCCACAAGGGAAACAACAACTCGCTCTCACATCGGTATGTCTCCGTGAGCTGAGAGATGACCAGTTTGGAATCCCCAAAAACTTCTACTGCTTATGCTCCAGCTTCGAGAAGTAACTCCATACCTTTATGCACCGCTTCATACTCAGCTAGATTATTGGTGCAAGGTGTTGGCAATCTGATTGAAAAGGAATATGTTGCCCCTCGAGGCGAGACGAGCAAGATACCTATGCCGGAACCATCTCCACAGACCGAGCCATCAAAATACATTGCCCATGCACGGATGGAAAGCGCTGCTATGTCTGAGTTGGTCCTTTCCGCAACGAGGTTAGCCAGCGCCTGCCCTTTGACTGCTTTCGCAGGCTGGTACCGGTTATCAAATTCTGATATTGCGAACATCCATTTACCGAGTCGGCCTTTCAACACCGGGGCCGACGGCATATGCTTGATAACATCTGATTTGCAGATGACAATTGTCTCAGCAGAAAGCAGGATGTGGCAGAGCTTCATACAGGTAAAGAATAGACAAAGGCATAGTTTCTCAATTTCAGGGTACCTTGTCTCTGCATCTAGCATCCTCCTGCTGAGATAAAAAACAACTCTCTCCTTGCCATCCTGCACTTGTAGGATGACCGAAGCAATGGAAGTGTCACCCACTGACAGATAAACATAAAATGGCTTACCCTGCTGGGGTGGGACTAACACAGGCGGCTTGGATAAATATTCTTTGATTTCTTCGAATGTCTGTTGTTGCTCTGCCCCCAGAAGGACCTCATCATTGGCTTTAATTTTTACCAACTCGATGAATGGCTCGATTCTTCCTGACAGATTGGAAATGAATCTCCTAACAAAATTGATCTTACCAATGAGTTGTTGGAGTTCCTTCTTTGTAGTAGGTGGCACCATTGTTTTTACAGCTTCTTAACTTTTTAGACCGATCTCAATTCCCCGTTCATGAACCAGAAAACACAGGAACTGACCGGCGATACACCAAATGCACACTTCTTAGGATTCATTCTAAGCCCGAACTTCCTAGTTCGTTCCAGAACTCGCCGTAGATCTCCTAAATGTCCCTTAGCCGATGCAGATTTTACCACTACGTCATCAATATAGATTTCCACTAGCTTGCCGATCAAATCATGAAACATATAGTTCATGGCCCGTTGATATGTAGCACCAGCATTTTTGAGCCCAGAAGTCATGACCATGTACTCGAATAATCCCACTGCACCTGGTGCTCTGAATGCAGTCTTATGAATATCTTCTGGAGCCATAAAAATCTGGTTATAACCAGCGTTGCCATCCATAAAACTCAACATCTTGTGACCAGCAGCCGCATTAATCAACATTTCTGCAACTGGCATCAGATACTCATCTTTTGGTGTGGCTCTGTTAAGATCTCTGAAGTCTACACAGACTCTCCATCGGCCATCCTTCTTCTGTACAGGCACAATACTAGAAATCCATTCAGCATACCTGCATGGCCTGATGAAGCCTGCTGTTATCATCTTTTTGACTTCTTTCTTGACTTCTTCTAGGACTTTGGCCTTCATTTGCCGTGCTCGTTGCTGGAACGGCCGAAATCCTGGCTTAAGAGGGAGTCGATGCTCAACAATACTTCTATCTAATCCGGGCATCTCTGTGTAATCCCAGGCAAAACAGTCCGTATATTCTCTCAACAGTATTATCATCGCCTCTCGCAACTCTGGTTTTAACTTTTTGCTGATAAATGTTGGCTGTGGCTTATCCCCAGGACCAATATCGACTTCTTCTAGCTCGTCAGCAGATGTAAACCCGTATCCTAATTTCCCTTCATCCATCAAGTCGATGCTGCAAATAAATAAAGAATATGAAGCAAAAGGATTTGGCCGATCGCAGGGATCGGCCGACTTGTTCTTTGCATTAATGTGTATTATTTTACAATCACATGGCCGGCTACTCGAGCAGGCCTCTTTGCGATCATTATAACAATGTAACATGGATGATAAAAATAACTCGATTCTATTTTTTGGGGACCGATCGCAGGGATCGGCCTTTCCTGTTACTTTCCCATCTACTCTGTAAGGCTAGTGGATAAGACCAGCCTCACCCCATTTTTTGTAGCTTCCACGCGGTCGCAGCCTTCCAAGCTAATCCCTGAGATTGGCTTCTGGTCCTCTGCATCCTAGACAATCATGGCAGCATGTGAAACTTCAATAGAGTCGTCCGCGTGGACCACTTCTACTTCATCTCCGTCCCATTGAATCAGACACTGGTGTATTGTAGAAGGGATACAGCAATTGGCATGGATCCAATCTCTCCTAAGCAGAACAGTGTATGAGCCCTTGCTGTTGACCACAAAAAATGACGTAGGGACGGTTTTACCTCCTACTGTCAGATCCACGCTGAGGACTGCTTGCGCCTCTGAAGTTTGTCCGTTGAAGTCACTTAGCGTGATGTTGGTTTTGATCAAGTCCCCAACAGAATGCCCCAACTTGCGCAGCACTAAATACGGCATTATATTAACCGCTGCACCTGTATCGACTAGCATCCTGCTGACAGGCTGGCCGTTTATGTACCCCTTGAGATATAACACCTTCAGGTGCGTGTAATTCTTTTCTCGGGGCTTCTCGAAAATGACTAGTCGTGGCCCCAAGTCAAGCTGAGCCACTGGCACCTCCTCATGTCTTGGTGCATGAAACTCCGCTGGAAGAACAAACACCATGTGTGCATCAGTCGATGTCTTCACATCGGCTTTCGACTTCTTGGGTCACCATACCTTCTTGGAAGAACTCTCTGCTTTTCGAGGGTTGTGGACCTTTTCCACCAAATCTGGCCGCGCCTTCCTTAATGTTTCTAAGTATTGGGCCTTGGCTTCCTCCAGGCTGCACAGCCGCTGTTCCCTCCGCTTCTGGGACCGGTTGAGCCCATCAGGACACCAGCGTGGTCGGTGATACTTGTCCTACTCATCTTCTGAATTTCCCACTGTATGTGTCGATTTGTCTTGTTCATGGCGGGGTTGCCCTGGTCCCAAATGCTGAAAAACTGGGGCGCTTCTTGTATCTTGCTTCTGAGAATTGCATTCTGGGCAATCCTTAAGGGTAGGTAGTCTTTTCATACCAGAATCCCAGCAATATTTGAAGAACGGGCAATGCCAATGATCTCGTGTATCCTCTCGCTTCCTGAGGTGTTTCCCAGTGCGTCGCTCGTACTCTTCTTCCTCAGTCTCACGTTGGAGACGCTGTTGATACTGATACTGGTATTTTCTCAGAAGATGAGAGGAAACCGGTCGTTGATTCCTGACATGCCTAACCTATTCTTCGGTGATATAATCTCTTTCTTCTTTTTGGGGTCGATCGCGGGAATCGGCCTCTTGCCTCCTTGTATGCTGACGTGATGCATGCCCTGCCATGTTGATACCAAGCGTGAAATCCAATTGACGGCGTGTTGACCGGTCGTACCCTTCTACCATGTTTACATTCGGGAATGGTTGGGTATCGACCTTCATGGCGTACTGCCCCAAGATTAATCGGCCTTGCTCAATGGCCGATTGTATCTGTCACCGGAGTTCCTTGCAGTCATTGGTACCGTGAGTGAAAGAGTTATTCCTTTTGCAGTATGACCTCCCCTGGAGCTCCTGAGCTGTTGAGATCTTAAATCCTTCAGGGAACTTCAACTGCTTTTCCTTCAAGAGTAGGTCGAATATCTGCTCGACTTTGCTTACATCAAAATCAAAACCTTTCAGAGGGCCCTGTTGTTTCACCCACTTGCAGGGCACGGGCTTTGCTCCCCGTGCCCACTCCACAACTGCAATCTCTTGGTCATCCTTAGAGTCTTCAGAGTCTTCAGCGTCAACCATTACTACTTGACGTTTGAACTTGTCCTCGTATAATTCTGGGTGATGCTGTTCGTATACTGTCATCTTTTGTACTAGATGAGCCAAAGAGTTGAACTCCAGCTGGAAAACTAGATCTCTGATCGGCTTTACCAATCCCAAAGTTGCCAATTCAACTGCCTCCTTCTCTAAAATTCGAATCGAGTAGCATTGATTCTTGACATCCCTGAAACGCTGGATGTACTCCGCCACTGTTTCTCCCCGCTTCTGGCGGACCTGTGCCAAATCAGCAATCCCAGCTTCTGCAACTTCTGAATGATATTGTATATGGAATTGTTCTTCTAGCTGCTTCCAGGTGCGGATAGAATCAGGGCCCAATGATGTGTAGCATCCAAAAGCCGGCCCTGTGAGAGATTGCGAGAAAAACCTCACCCGCAATAGATCCAACACCGAAATCATCCCCAGCTGCGCCAGATATCAGCTCACATGCTCTATAGAGCTGGATCCTTCTGCTCCACTGAACTTGGTGAACTCAGGTAGCCGATATTTGGGCGGCAGAGGAATCAGGTCGTAGTCGCTTGGATACGGCTTGGTGTAGCCGATCGCTCGCCTTCTTGGGAGAATGCCAAATTGATCCCTCAAAATAGCACTAATTTGATCCACTGTATGAACTCCTAGGGCCGAGTGCGTACCTTCATGACTCGGCCCTATTGTGTAGCTAGCCAGCCATGCCTATTTATCGGCATCGACTGCAGATGTTCCTCCAGTTGCTCTCTGCGTGGGTTGCGCCAGGTTACCACCATCTGGTATATACGCACAAACTTATATATGTGGTACCTCCTTGGGTGGTTCACTGAAGAATTGGTGATCATCAGGGTCACCTCCCACCTTGTATATGACATATGCTGGAGATTTCTGTTGCTCTGGGGCAGCAAATGCGTAAGGCACTGGTGGTCTGGATTGAGAAGGCAAATCCCCTCTGTGACTCCGAAAAGCAGGTCCTGTTGGAGAGTACTGGTGTTTCATAATTTCCTGCACCACGCGCACCGCAACGCGCTCGAGGGTGTTCACCAAACTCTCAGAGTGTCGATGTAATGAGTGAGCCACCATGTAGTTGACTTCTTGGCGGAAAGCTCGCGTACGTTCTTCCGTAGGAGTAGACAGATCCACCTTGTCGAGTGCCCCTTCAGATGAAAATCCCTTCCATCTGATGCCGTGGCGATGAGTTCTTTCAAATGAGCCGATGAGATCGGCTTCAAAAGTAGCTTTTATCTCATTGTACCTCTGCTTGTGCTCATCAGACAACTCCTCAAAAGTAATCGGGTTCTCCTCAAAAGTAATCGGGTTCTCGTCCGGCATCTTGACAACGGAAGTCGATGAAGCCGAAGAAGATGATGCAGCCGATTGTAGTCGATGTAGTCGAAGTAGTCACTGGAGTAGTCGATGTAGTCGACGCAGTAGTCGATGTAATCGCTGAAGTCAATGAAATAGTCGATGAGGTCCCACCGGGTGTGCCAGAATGTGTTGTCGGTTGAAACCCACCGGCGAGCAACGACAGCCAATACAAGGAGCCGGGAGACTTCCGGGACTTCTGGTGGGTCCCGGTCCCTCGGTCAACGGCCCAGAAGTCCAGCACACGCCCTGGCTTGGTGAATTGCTAGGCGTGCCACTTGACCTATACCTGATCAGGAAGGTGTAGAAGTCGTTCGTCAGCTATTTTCTGCATGCACAGCCATATCAAACATTAGTCCGAGCCGTGATCGGCTCTTACAACGACCCCTGTGGCAGAACCAACCTGAATTATACCGACTCAAGTACGCAAGTCCACTCCATAGGGCTCCAACGTGCTTCAAACGGTATAATCCCTTGGCCTGTCGGGTAACGTCCCGATAAACCACCAATACACAGGATCAAATAAGGTTACCTCACACGAAGGTGAGTCCAGAGATACATTCACCATCACATTTTACATCATAGGGATTTACATTACAAGGGTTTCCAAAAAGAGGTACGAGATTTCAGGTTTAAAGAAAAGATTACATACTATTAAAAACTATGGTTTTTAGCAGCGGAAAACATACGCGATGATTACAACTCGTCGTTAAGACGCATGTCATGCTAAGCCCGAGCATGACATCACTCGATATCACCAGTGCTGGCCGGGGACGGATCCCATTCCACGGACCAACCTTCTGAAAGAGCACAGGACCAGGGCAAGGGAAAAGTAGGGTCTTCAAGACATAACCTGCAAAACATATAACTAGCAAGGCTGAGTATACTAATACTCAGCAAGGCTTACCCGGGATTGGGTATACTTAGCCCATAACTAGACTCATGAGAGCTTATAATGGTTCTGGGTTTAGTTTCAGCTGAAAAGCAACAAAGAGTAGATCCTTAACTTCAAGTTTTAGCTTTCAGATTCTAGTTAATTATCCATTCTAGGTAAGCACCTATAACTACTCAAGCATGGTAGGATCTTTATCTCAATCATCAGTATTACTCATCATATAGTTGCTCTTGTTACTCTGTGTGATAAAGGGATCAAGCAGTCTCAATCTTCGTGAGAAGCGGACGATTCGAATCGAATTTAACCTTGCAAGGTAAACCTAACTCACACGCTTGGAACATCCAACATTTGCTCCGAAGCAACCATTTGCCTTTCATTCCGACTCGTGGACAGGTCCACCACAAGCGACTGTAGGAACATACGCACATCACTCGTGCAGGACATACGTCTGTAGCGCGACTACAAAACCCGTATTCCTGGTTGCCCTTGCAACACGTATTTCCTCAGTCGAACATAAGTAACCAGAAGAAGCAATCGAGTGGTGGGAGGTATGTCCACTCCTCGGGCTGATTGGTTACTAGGCTTACCGGTTACCATATTTCGCGGCATGTGGTTAGTACTTTCAAATGCTTAACCACCGCTAACACACCCCGCGGCCTTATCCAATTCAACAACACAGATGGGGTATCACCTCAACCATGATACCTCACAAAACTCCCGTCCGGCATCCTTATAGTGATAACAGGAATGTAATCATTACAACTCCTATATCGCGCGAGTGACAGGAAATCACCCGACTTCTACCGGCCCTATTAGCATAGCAGCTAGTCGGACTCAAGTACTAGTATTCATCACATTGGTTCTTAGGAAAAATGCAACTAGGGTTTCAAGCAATTCCTGAAAACTTAATGCATAGAATACGTAAATAGTAATAAAGTGTAGTGTAAATAAAATAGTGGATTATGTCCGGGGCTTGCCTTTACTGGCGGGGCTGGGGTTAGTCAAGTTAATAACGTCCGAACTTTGGTTCGGGCCTTCAGAGAATTCCCTGACGAAGTCCTTAGGATCTTCAGAATAACCTCCTTCTGGTTCCGGGATTAGCTGATAATTTCCGTCGGCGGGAGAGATCGAGTCTACATGATATGCAAGATGGAGTTCAATGGATGCACACACTTTCATTTCAATCCATAGTAGAGCTGCAATCTAAAAGTCAACACTCAAGAATTCATGGTATAAAAAGGAATCTAAGCCTTGAATTATAAGTATTAATTCATGACTAAAGCATTAATTTAATTGAAAACAGAAATTAAATACTCAAATTTGGATTAAATTCAAATTGAATATGAACTTTAAGTAATTAGGGTTATAAAGTTTTGAAAACTTAAACACAGCTTATTGTGTATTTAAAAGATTTTGATTAAAAGATCTAATTTCACTGAAAAGATTTAGTTAATTGTATTATAAATAAATTAAACTAATCCAAGATAAATATTAAAACATAAATTGGAGTTAAATTCAGATTTAAATTTGAATTTTAAACTTTTTGAGTAAAGAATGTTATAAGATTTTGAATATTTAAAAATAAATTACTTCATAATTCATGATTAAGAGATCTAATTGATTAAAGTTTAAAAGGTATGCTTAACAAATTTTTGCTCAGAATAGTTTGAAATGGTTATCTTAAAAGAAATTAAATTATATCATGAATTTAGATTTGAAGATTTTATATCACTTTATATGTCATCTATAGAAATTTGTATATCAAAAATCATGATCACAAAGTTAACCTATAGGGTAAAAGTTGGAATTACGGATTGGATATTACATTTCTATGTTTTAGATTCAACATTGATTCAAAACTATTTTGTTTCAAATCAAACTCACTTAATAGAAATTATAGAGTTGAAAACCTAGTTTCCAACAAAACTAGTTTTGTAATTTTTGGAATTTCCTACAATTTTCTATTGAATTTACAAGCCGAAAATATCACTCACATGAAATAACGAGCACCCATTCACTTCTATTCTAAATACAGTACAAACCATCCATTTTCACAGCATGGTCATAAAACAAAAGTGATAGGATTTGAAATGAAGATTCACATGCAACTGGTTTCATATTTGTTTGAATTTTCTACGATTTCCTAGGGATTTTCAAAGTTCAGCACATTGGAAAGGAAGAAAGGGCTGGAAATTTTCATACAGGCCCTTGGAAAGAAACAAGACCTTGCAATGTGGCCCTTATGGCCGGAAACAGGACACCGGCGGCGGTTTGGGCCAAATTCCGGCGAGGTCGGGCACCAAGGAGGGGAAAGAGTTGGCCTACGGGCATCAGGGGCTTGAGGCGCACGAATTGGAGTGCTTGGGAGGAGAGGGAACGGCCGGAGGGAGCCTGCCGGCGTGGAGGCCGAAGGGCGGCGGCGGGCGGCACTGGGTGGGGCGCTCCGGCGAGGGCAAGGCGCAAAGGGGATGGGGAACAGCTTCAAGGGGTCCTGAGGATGCTATTTATAGGGAAAGGAGGGGAAGGGAGGGGCGCTCGGCCGGGGAACGACGGCGGCGGCTCAGGTGAGCTGCACTGGTAGCTCGGGCGGGCGGCGGTCAGTGCGTGGCGGCACGGGAATGGGCGGGGGAAGTAGGGGATAAGGGCGGGGAAGGGATAAGGCGGCGCCTGAGGTGGAGAGGGGGGCGAGGGGGGCTGTACTGACGCCGAGATTAAAGAAGACGGCGGCGGCGGCAGTGAAACAGGGAAACAGGGGAGGCGTCCAGAGGAAGAAGACAGGTTGTAGGCGCCAAGGACCTGTTTGTAAATTGCAAAAACTTCAAGGGCCCGGAAGTAAAACTAAAATTACCCACTGTTACATGGTTCAAATGAAGAAAAGTCCAAAATGAAAGTTGTACAACTTTTCAAGCTCTACAACTTTGCTTTAGGGTTTGAATTCAAGAACTCAAAGTATGCATCTTTATTTTGAAACTTTGGACTAATTTTAAATTTTATAAAGATTTGTCCTCGTTACATATTCTACACACAACTTGGGCCTAATTGCAAGTTTTCCGAACTGTCATGATTACTTGCATTCTTGTAATTTGGCCCCTAGAAACTTTTGAAAATTACTTTTGTAACTCGTGCATTTTGCACAAAAGAACTCATATTTTTATAAAATTACACATAGGGTCTTTTTGTTACAAATACATCCAACCTTTTACAAATCAGCACATGCATTACATTTCATACATATTATGGTACAATTTGACACCTAGGGTGTCACAGCCCTCCCCCCTAAAAAGAATCTCGTCCCGAGATTCGAAGGCAGAAAGAATCAGATGATTAGATTTGGGGATTGGCTTTGAAGGAAGTTTGGGAAATTTTGTTGAAGATAAGATTCTGTTTCCCAGGTTGCTTCTTCTTCGGTGTGGTGATCCCATAAGATCTTGTACATCTTAACCGTCTTTCTTCTGGTGGCTCTTTCCTTGGTATCCAAAATTTGAATAGGTTGCTCGGTGTAAGACAGATCAGGCTCAATCTCAATGGCGGTGGTTTCAATGATCTCCGTAGGTACTTTAATACACTTCTTGAGTTGAGATACATGGAAGATATCATGAATGGTAGCCAATTGCGATGGAAGGCGAATTTTGTAAGCCACTGGGCCACAGACTTTAAGAATCTCAAAGGGTCCAACATACCGTGGTGCTAATTTCCCTTTGATACCGAAACGCTGGACACCTTTGGTAGGAGATACTCGGAGATAGACAAAATCTCCTACTTGGAACTGCAAAGGTTTCCTTCTTTTATCTGCATAGCTTTTCTGTCGGGACTGAGTTATTTTGAGATTGGCTTGAATAACCTTGACCTTATCTTTGGCTTCTACAACTAAATCAGGTCCGTAGATGTGGCGTTCACCGGTCTGAGACCAATTCAAAGGAGTTCGACATCTGCGACCTTATAACGCCTCAAATGGAGCCATCTGAAGACTAGATTGATAACTGTTGTTGTAAGAGAACTCGGCCAAGGCAAGATATTTGTCCCAGCTTGTACCATAATGTATAACACAAGCTCGGAGCATGTCTTCAAGAATTTGGTTGACTCGCTCAGTCTGTCCATCAGTCTGGGGATGATATGCAAAGCTTCGAATTAGTTTAGTTCCAAGAGCGGACTGCAACTGTTCCCAGAAACGTGCAATGAATTGGGGCCCTCGATCTGAGATAATGGTTTTAGGGACACCATGCAACCGAACAATTTGATCTAGATAGACTTCGGCATACTTCTTGGTGGTGTAGATAGTACGCACGGGAAGAAAATGAGCGGTTTTAGTAAGTCTATCAATGATTACCCATATGGAGTCATGCTTCTGAGGGGTATTGGGAAGACCCACAATGAAATCCATACTGATGTCTTCCCATTTCCATGACGGAATGGGTAATGGTTGAAGTGTACCAGATGCCTTGAGATGACTGGCTTTAACTCTCTGGCACGTATCGCATTCGGATACATATTTGGCAATTTCTCTTTTCATTCTGGTCCACCAAAAATTCTGTCGAAGATCTTGATACATTTTTGTACTACCAGGATGAATAGAGAACTTGGACAGATGTGCTTCATCAAGGATTTGCTTGCGAAGCTGACGATCTTTAGGTACAACAATTCGATTGTTGAACCATAAAGTTCCTTGATGATCAGTGTGAAAACACTTATATTTAACTTCTCCCTGCGATAACTTTGATTTGATAATTTTGATACCCTCATTATGTAGTTGAGACTTGATAATTTTATCTCGAAGGGTATTCTCGATGGATAAATGATTCAGACTACCTTGAGGAATGATTTCTAAGTTGAGTTTCCTCATCTGATTGCAGAGAGTGTCACTGATGGTTGCTATGGACAAACAGTGACAACGTGCTTTGCGGCTAAGGGCATCTGCAACCACATTGGCCTTGCCAGGATGGTAATGTACCTCAAGGTCGTAGTCTATGATCAGTTCTAACCAACGCCTTTGCCTCATATTTAAGTCAGCTTGGGTGAAGATATACTTGAGGCTCTTATGGTCAGTGTAGATGTTACACTTAGCACCCATAAGATGATGTCTCCAGATCTTGAGAGCATGAATAACCGCTGCCAATTCAAGATCATGAGTTGGATAATTTTGCTCATGATTTCGAAGTGCTCTGGATGCGTAAGCGATGACTCGGTTGTTTTGCATAAGAACACAACCAAGGCCAGTTCCAGAGGCATCACAATAGACATCAAAAGGCTGAGTATTATCCGGCTGAGCTAGTACTGGGGCAGTTGTCAAAAGTCTTCTCAAAGTGTGGAATGCTTCATCACACTTAGTATCCCAGCAGAACTTAACTTCTTTCTTCAGTAGCTCAGTCATTGGTTTAGCTATCTTGGAGAAGTCTGGAATGAATCGGCGATAATATCCTGCCAATCCAAGGAAACTCCGAATTTGATGGACTGAAGTTGGAGGTTTCTAGTCCATAACTTCTTGGACTTTAGTGGGATCAACCGATATGCCTTCACTAGAGATAGTGTGTCCCAAAAATTTCACACTATCTAGCCAGAATTCACATTTCGAGAATTTGGCATAAAGGCGATGATCTCGTAGTCGTTGAAGCACGACACGTAGATGATTAGCATGGTCTTCCTTGGTCTTGGAATATATCAGAATATCGTCAATGAAGACCACGACGAATTTGTCAAGCTCCGGCATAAAGACTGAATTCATAAGATACATGAAATATGCCGGTGCATTGGTAAGTCCAAATGACATAACCAGATATTCATAAAGTCCATATCTGGTTGAGAAGGCCGTTTTTGGAATGTCGCAAGGCCTAATCTTGATCTGATGATAGCCAGAGCGCAAGTCAATTTTTGAGAAGACCTTAGCTCCAGCTAACTGATCAAATAATATGTCAATGCGGGGAAGAGGATATTTGTTTTTGATGGTGACCGCATTGAGTGGACGATAATCGACACATAACCTTAGACTATTGTCTTTCTTCTTTACGAAGAGAGCAGGACAACCCCAAGGTGACGCACTTGGGCGTATAAAACCTTTATCAAGAAGGTCTTGGAGTTGGATTTTCAATTCAGCCAATTCATTTGGAGGCATGCGATACGGCCTCTTTGAAATAGGAGCGGTGCCAGGTTGAAGTTCAATAATGAACTCGATGTCTCTGTCTGGTGGTATCCCAGGCAAATCATCTGGAAAGACATCGGGGTATTCACAGACCACTGGAATATCTTTTACTTTAACGTCTGTGATAGCATAAGCGCAAGAGTGCAGATACTCCTGCTGGGGCAGATAGAGGGTAGTTGCTCCTTGATGTGGTGAATCAATCTCAATAACTCGGGAAGAGATGTCTAGCAGTACTCTATGTTCTGCCATCCAATTTGTCCCAAGTATAATATCAATACCCTCTAAGTTTAACAAAATCAAATCAGTTCTGATTTCCTTGCTACCCAATTGAATTGGCACCTTTTTGACCATTTGGCCAGATGAAATTTTTCCTCCCGGGGTAGAGATCACATATGATCCCTTAGTAGGGCAAAGATCAAGTCCTATTCGGGTACTGCAGTTGTTACTAATGAAACTATGAGTTGCTCCAGAATCGAATAATGTAACAACTGGTTTGTGATGTACCGAAAATGTACCCGACATGATAGGAGCTCCATCCGGAAGTTCTGCAAGGGTAGTGAAATTGATTTGTCCATACCGGACTTGCATCATCGGCCTCTTACCCTTGTTTTGATCATTCTGACTGGAATTCTGCCCTTGATTAGGTCTTTTGAGTTGCGGACAATTTCTAAGGAGATGATCCGCACTTCCGCACTTTAAACAACAATGAGTGTTGCTTTTTCGTCGAGCTTGTTGAACATTCGGCCGTGGGCCAAGTTGTTGTGGTTGTTGTAGGAGTACAGAAGGTTGATACCCTTCTTGCTGTTGAGGCGGCCTAAGAACCAGTCTGCTGATCGGAGCATTTCGTGGTGGTGCTTCAGTCAATAGGTTCTGATCAAATTGATACCACGAGGGTTGAATGCTCGTGGATCCAGTGGAGACCTTACGCTTCTTTTCAGCACGGTGTGCCGTAATGCAATCCTCTTGAGTCAGTGCCATGTTGACCAACTCACTGAAAGTATTTGCCTTGACAAGGTTCAGATGTTCTTTGAGCTTAGTATCCAAACCTCGACGAAAACGATCTTGCTTTTTGGCATCACTATCAGCATGATAGCCCGCATACTGACACAGGTGATTAAAAGCCTGTGCATACTGCAGTACAGTGCGGGTGCCTTGTGTAAGTGTCAAGAACTCATTCAGTTTCCGTTCCACCAGCCCTTCAGGTATATGATGTGCCCTGAAGGCATTACGGAATTCTTCCCAAGAGATGACATGACCATCAATTTGCATAGCACAAAAAGTATCCCACCAAATACGAGCAGCTCCGTGTAATTGTTGGGCAGCAAACCGAGCCTTGTTGGAATCCGCACATGGAATTGTAAGAAGAGCAAACTTAGATTCAATAGTGCGGAGCCAAGCATCGGCATCCAAGGGTTCCTCCGCTTTGCTGAACAGCGGGGGCTGAGTACTGAGGAAATCTTGATAGGTTGCCACCTGAGGTTCATCTCGACCTTGTGACTGCTGATGTTGTTGATTCTGTTGTGCTTGTACCAATAGGTTGAGAAGTTCGGTTTGCCGAGCCATAACCTCGGCTAGATGTGAAAGTGATAGGGATGATTGTTGGGAATTGCTGGATTGATCCGCCCGGAAACCTTCTGGGGTTCCACGTGTAGTTCCAACCATCTGAAACAAAGATTCGGATGATAGAATTTATTTACCCTGCTGAAGACTTACAAGGTAAATAGGACAAGATAACTGATTTTGATATAGCAAGGACTGGAAAGCAGAAAGATACTTAAGAGACTTAACTAACACTACCACAAGAATCCCGCTAACCACACCAAGGATCAACATTCTATCACACATCCTTAAAAGAACCAAAACACGCATTGTATGATGATGAATTATGCATGCACGTTCTACTCGTCCTCACAAACCAAAAACAACTGCCGAATATCTTCGGACTTACGTGGTTAGTTTCGGTGGCATAGTACATACGTCTCTCACTATTAACTAGTCGATAAACCCTATCCGTCCTAGTTTCGTATTCGTGGTTAGTGTACCTGCAGAAAACCACAATATATATATCCAATGAACCTTTCATGCCAGCATGTCATGAAAGCGTCCCCAATCATTACTGTTCACTATAGAAACAGCATCTGTACAATTACCGCCGTACAGACAACGTTAACATACGTTATCGAGATAACGTATTCACGGGGGTACCGCAAAATGCGGGATATGAACAGCGATCGCCATATCCTGCGCCGAACCATATACTCCCAATGTAGTCAACCGAGGTTGGTACATTGGCAGCATCTCAAGTAGGCCACTGCTTGAGAAACAGCGTTCGGTTCGCATCACCGACGGGAAGGCCAAGCTCCCTCAGTTGGCTGAGGATCCTTACCTTCTTACCTCACGATCGAAGATGTCATTACAGAAAGTAAGGTTGGGTTATGCATGAATTTAAGTTTGACAGAAAAGTAATGCTGGTAGTTAGGGTTATATATATATAGCCACCTCTATTTCCCTCATAAATATTATCCTAGGGCTTTACGTACTAAACACGATCCTTAACGAATCCAACGTGACTTTTTCAACCATTTTGTTGGTCAAATTTTTATACTGAAACCATTTTTAAGGTAAAATATATCTCCAGGATAACCTTATGGCTCTGATACCAGCTGTGGCAGAACCAACCTGAATTATACCGACTCAAGTACGCGAGTCCACTCCAGAGGGCTCCAACGTGCTTCAAACGGTATAATCCCTTGGCCTGTCGGGTAACGTCCCGATAAACCACCGATACACAGGATCAAATAAGGTTACCTCACACGAAGGTGAGTCCAGAGATACATTCACCATCACATTTTACATCATAGGGATTTACATTACAAGGGTTTCCAAAAAGAGGTACGAGATTTCAGGTTTAAAGAAAAGATTACATACTATTAAAAACTATGGTTTTTAGCAGCGGAAAACATACGCGATGATTACAACTCGTCGTTAAGACGCATGTCATGCTAAGCCCGAGCATGACATCGCTCGATATCACCAGTGCTGGCCGGGGACGGATCCCATTCCACGGACCAACCTTCTGAAAGAGCACAGGACCAGGGCAAGGGAAAAGTAGGGTCTTCAAGACATAACCTGCAAAACATATAACTAGCAAGGCTGAGTATACTAATACTCAGCAAGGCTTACCCGGGATTGGGTATACTTAGCCCATAACTAGACTCATGAGAGCTTATAATGGTTCTGGGTTTAGTTTCAGCTGAAAAGCAACAAAGAGTAGATCCTTAACTTCAAGTTTTAGCTTTCAGATTCTAGTTAATTATCCATTCTAGGTAAGCACCTATAACTACTCAAGCATGGTAGGATCTTTATCTCAATCATCAGTATTACTCATCATATAGTTGCTCTTGTTACTCTGTGTGATAAAGGGATCAAGCAGTCTCAATCTTCGTGAGAAGCGGACGATTCGAATCGAATTTAACCTTGCAAGGTAAACCTAACTCACACGCTTGGAACATCCAACATTTGCTCCGAAGCAACCATTTGCCTTTCATTCCGACTCGTGGACAGGTCCACCACAAGCGACTGTAGGAACATACGCACATCACTCGTGCAGGACATACATCTGTAGCGCGACTACAAAACCCGTATTCCTGGTTGCCCTTGCAACACGTATTTCCTCAGTCGAACATAAGTAACCAGAAGAAGCAATCGAGTGGTGGGAGGTATGTCCACTCCTCGGGCTGATTGGTTACTAGGCTTACCGCTTACCATATTTCGCGGCATGTGGTTAGTACTTTCAAATGCTTAACCACCGCTAACACACCCCGCGGCCTTATCCAATTCAACAACACAGACGGGGTATCACCTCAACCATGATACCTCACAAAACTCCCGTCCGGCATCCTTATAGTGATAACAGGAATGTAATCATTACAACTCCTATATCGCGCGAGTGACAGGAAATCACCCGACTTCTACCGGCCCTATTAGCATAGCAGCTAGTCGGACTCAAGTACTAGTATTCATCACATTGGTTCTTAGGAAAAATGCAACTAGGGTTTCAAGCAATTCCTGAAAACTTAATGCATAGAATACGTAAATAGTAATAAAGTGTAGTGTAAATAAAATAGTGGATTATGTCCGGGGCTTGCCTTTACTGGCGGGGCTGGGGTTAGTCAAGTTAATAACGTCCGAACTTTGGTTCGGGCCTTCAGAGAATTCCCTGACGAAGTCCTTAGGATCTTCAGAATAACCTCCTTCTGGTTCCGGGATTAGCTGATAATTTCCGTCGGCGGGAGAGATCGAGTCTACATGATATGCAAGATGGAGTTCAATGGATGCACACACTTTCATTTCAATCCATAGTAGAGCTGCAATCTAAAAGTCAACACTCAAGAATTCATGGTATAAAAAGGAATCTAAGCCTTGAATTATAAGTATTAATTCATGACTAAAGCATTAATTTAATTGAAAACAGAAATTAAATACTCAAATTTGGATTAAATTCAAATTGAATATGAACTTTAAGTAATTAGGGTTATAAAGTTTTGAAAACTTAAACACAGCTTATTGTGTATTTAAAAGATTTTGATTAAAAGATCTAATTTCACTGAAAATATTTAGTTAATTGTATTATAAATAAATTAAACTAATCCAAGATAAATATTAAAACATAAATTGGAGTTAAATTCAGATTTAAATTTGAATTTTAAACTTTTTGAGTAAAGAATGTTATAAGATTTTGAATATTTAAAAATAAATTACTTCATAATTCATGATTAAGAGATCTAATTGATTAAAGTTTAAAAGGTATGCTTAACAAATTTTTGCTCAGAATAGTTTGAAATGGTTATCTTAAAAGAAATTAAATTATATCATGAATTTAGATTTGAAGATTTTATATCACTTTATATGTCATCTATAGAAATTTGTATATCAAAAATCATGATCACAAAGTTAACCTATAGGGTAAAAGTTGGAATTACGGATTGGATATTACATTTCTATGTTTTAGATTCAACATTGATTCAAAACTATTTTGTTTCAAATCAAACTCACTTAATAGAAATTATAGAGTTCAAAACCTAGTTTCCAACAAAACTGGTTTTGTAATTTTTGGAATTTCCTACAATTTTCTATTGAATTTACAAGCCGAAAATATCACTCACATGAAATAACGAGCACCCATTCACTTCTATTCTAAATACAGTACAAACCATCCATTTTCACAGCATGGTCATAAAACAAAAGTGATAGGATTTGAAATGAAGATTCACATGCAACTGGTTTCATATTTGTTTGAATTTTCTACGATTTCCTAGGGATTTTCAAAGTTCAGCACATTGGAAAGGAAGAAAGGGCTGGAAATTTTCATACAGGCCCTTGGAAAGAAACAAGACCTTGCAATGTGGCCCTTATGGCCGGAAACAGGACACCGGCGGCGGTTTGGGCCAAATTCCGGCGAGGTCGGGCACCAAGGAGGGGAAAGAGTTGGCCTACGGGCATCAGGGGCTTGAGGCGCACGAATTGGAGTGCTTGGGAGGAGAGGGAACGGCCGGAGGGAGCCTGCCGGCGTGGAGGCCGAAGGGCGGCGGCGGGCGGCACTGGGTGGGGCGCTCCGGCGAGGGCAAGGCGCAAAGGGGATGGGGAACAGCTTCAAGGGGTCCTGAGGATGCTATTTATAGGGAAAGGAGGGGAAGGGAGGGGCGCTCGGCCGGGGAACGACGGCGGCGGCTCAGGTGAGCTGCACTGGTAGCTCGGGCGGGCGGCGGTCAGTGCGTGCGGCACGGGAATGGGCGGGGGAAGTAGGGGATAAGGGCGGGGAAGGGATAAGGCGGCGCCTGAGGTGGAGAGGGGGCGAGGGGGCTGTACTGACGCCGAGATTAAAGAAGACGGCGGCGGCGGCAGTGAAACAGGGAACAGGGGAGGCGTCCAGAGGAAGAAGACAGGTTGTAGGCGCCAAGGACCTGTTTGTAAATTGCAAAAACTTCAAGGGCCCGGAAGTAAAACTAAAATTACCCACTGTTACATGGTTCAAATGAAGAAAAGTCCAAAATGAAAGTTGTACAAATTTTCAAGCTCTACAACTTTGCTTTAGGGTTTGAATTCAAGAACTCAAAGTATGCATCTTTATTTTGAAACTTTGGACTAATTTTAAATTTTATAAAGATTTGTCCTCGTTACATATTCTACACACAACTTGGCCTAATTGCAAGTTTTCCGAACTGTCATGATTACTTGCATTCTTGTAATTTGGCCCCTAGTAACTTTGAAAATTACTTTTGTAACTCGTGCATTTTGCACAAAGAACTCATATTTTTATAAAATTACACATAGGGTCTTTTTGTTACAAATACATCCAACCTTTTACAAATCAGCACATGCATTACATTTCATACATATTATGGTACAATTGACACCTAGGGTGTCACAACCCCGAGATCAGCTAAAGAAGCCGACGGAATCATTGTACTAGATCAGACCTTCGGGTACCTTTTAGAATCGGCTACAAGAAGCCGATTGCCACATTAATAGATCAAATCTATTAACATATGAACATTTTATATGAATCCGATAGGAAGATAAAAGCATGCTCTGTAATTGCCAAGCTAATCCAATCTGCGACGGTAAAGGCTTTCACTGTATAACCGGAACATCCTACGCGTGGTTAAGCCTAACAAACATGAAAGATAACAATACGCTAACCCGAAGAGAGGCCTAAAAACCAACTTAACAAGTCGATTCCCGGAACAATCCCTCGTCAAGTTACCATAAAGCACCAAACATGCAGCCGGAACATTCAACCCATTTGAAGGGCCTAATCATACGGATGTTAAAACAATTCCTTGTAACACAAAGAACTACCATAACAGATTAGATCTACAAGTAATAACAGAGCAAGGCGCTGCCCTTGCACCCGAGATCACGTACAAGAGCAGCTAAACGATTACAAATAGCAAGCAAAAATGGATTTACTATTCAAACCAATGCAGCATCATAATTGTTTAAGATAACTAGTGTTACTCGCCATCAAAAGTGCTTCAGTACGAGAAACACAAGGATAAACAGATAAAAGCAACGCTGCTCCAACCATGTGGAACATGATCGGAGCAGCACGACGATTACCTGGAAAAAGCCCTTGGGGAAGGGTGGCGATGTGCCGAGAGTTTGTTGTGAATGATTGATTGATTATTCATTGGAATCTCACGATACATATTTATAGTTCGGAGACTTGATCTTTTCTAACTAACCCTATCTGATTACAATACAATCTCTAACTTACTATATTTAAACTATCCTTAGATACACGGCCATCCTGGTCCTTAACACATTCACACAGAAGCCGATTTGCGGACCATTACGATGATTTCTTCAGCCCATGTTCTCTCGGCCATCCATTGGCCCAGTCAAATTATGGTGATAACAGTACGCTAGCCCTGACTCGGTAGGTTCTGAACAAATAGGATCTCTCGACTAGCTATTATAGTGAGAGACATATATATACTATGCCACCGAAACTAACCACAAAAGTCCAAAAATATTTGGCAATTGTTTTTGGTTGTGAGGACGAGTAGTACGTGGATGCATACTTCATGATTAAACAAAGTGAATGAATTAAATGGCTTGTTGTTTTAAGGATATCTAGAGTGTTGCTTATCACAAGTGCAGTCTTGAAATGGTCATACAGACAGTCTTAGGGTTTAGTATCCCGACATCTATTGTTTCATCCTCAGGATCTATATCATCCATCTGATTTCCAGCCTTTGCTATTACCAGAATTGGTTGTCTCATTCCATTTACCTTGTGAGTTCTCAACAGGGTAGCTACATTCCATCTATTCCATGAGTGTGACTCACATTTTTCCCGCAGTTTTCTCAAAGCATCTTTGTTGAAAACATGCAATCTTACCATTCGAATCTTTGTTTCAGATGGCAGACTTTCCGAAGATCTTTTGGGACCCCGAGGGACATGCTCACACCAATGCCTTGCATTGGGAGGGTTTTCCACGTCTCTTATGGGAGTCACTTCAGTTGTTTAGCTACACCGAGTCACCGCAATATGATGGGGTGGAGTATAGGGAAGAGGGTGTTCCTCGGTGCTGAGTGAAGATGACTATTCCCAAGCATCCATCTCGATCCCTATGGCAGCCCATCGAGATTGATGTGGTTGGTCACCGTTTAGCACACACTTTTGAAACAACAGTTCTTGAAGCCATCAACATTTTCTGCGACCAGCATCCAAATGAAGTTGTCAGGTATCCTATTCGTTTGTTGTCACACCCGATTTAAGAATGACAACCGAATGCATCTCATATGTGTGCCAGGATCAAGTTCCACACATATGATAGACGTCACAAGTGATTACAGTAGCAATTTTATAACGAAATAGAGTATAACAGTACTTTATTACATGACTGACAGTCTTAATCTTAAATGAATAAATAAACGTTTATTCTAGCAGCGGACTTCATCTTCACAGGCAGTTGACTAGGAGACATACGCCTAGAAATCTCCAATATCTTCGTGAAACACCGGACAATTATCTTGTTCTGAGCAGCATTTATTGTAATAAAACAAGCGTGAGTACACTTATGGTTGGTATATGACATGCAAGACCAAATCAAGGAAAAGCTGACACGGTTTAACTACGGTATGCAATTTTAGTTGATCAAGTTTTATTAAGCAAGCTTAACTACGTGTAAGTATATACCAACCCTTAAATAGCCATAAAGTAATAGAAATCCACAACATGATCAAATCACATCACTTTAGATCATCTTCGAGTTCATTTATCATGTGAGGTCCAAGCCGCTCTTAACCGTGAGCACGGCTGATATATCAGTTTTCACTCTGCAGAGGTTGTACAGTTTACCCACAATTCGTGTTTCCTATGTCGCCTGAGGTCGCGAGCCTCTTAAACACTTCCAAGCTCAGTGGCTAGGGATTCACTACGAGGCCTTTACAAAGATTACCTAACTTATGATAATCCGCTAAGGTTTTAAGTCGAAGCGGTCATAACCCTCCCTAATGAGGAAATACCTTAGCCAAGGACCACATAGCCATGTGCCTCAAAAGGACCGAGCTATACCCCGTCGATGCAACCCCTCTTGCCCTTTCGGTAAGACTATCATAAGCTAAGGTTTCTAATTAATTAGCCAGGACCAGAGCCATATAGTATTGTGGTTGCACTGTTTTCCTGGGTGGTTCTCCATGTTCCAATTAATGCAATGATTTTATTTATTACCATAAAAATATTCCAGAACATAAGTGTAATGGTGGTAGCATGATCTCCAAGCCTTTCAAGATCTAAGTATAAGCAACTAGCGTACTACAACATAAGCATAATAACCCAGGTTTAATCAAGGAAGTTTAAACCAGATTAGGCATATCCTTAATTTGGGACTCATCAAATTATAGACACGTGCATGCATATAAAGTAAATATTTGTAATTGTAATTGATTAGGACCGGAATATGATCAAGGACCACATGCCTTCTTCAACAAACTGCTGCTGCTCGGGAACGTCTTCAAAGTCCTAGCCTTGCGAATCCTCGAACTGCGCACCATCAATCGCGACACCCAAGCACATACAAACAAACAATAAAATAAAATAAGAACAGTACACCAATCAATAAAACAGAACAAAATGACCTTAAAAAGTTACTGCTTATGCTGCTAGGATCGCATGAGCGCACGAATCAATGAAATTGGAGTTAAAACGGAGAAATTAGGGCTAAAACATGGTTCCAGGCACCTATTTATGATGGTTTTAAATCTAAAAGGGCTCTGACAGAAGAAACTGAGGGCTAGATTATAATTAAACCCTAGACAGAGGGGTTAGACTGCAAAACAGAAAGGTCTAGAATGGCGGGTTCTATTTTGGAAAACTACAGGGGTCTAAACAAAAGAAAAAGGACCAATTTGCGAATACTTTTGAACTTCGGTGGACTGCGGGTTGATTCCGGGGAAACTTAAGGGCTAAACCGCAAAAATTACATGGTTGACCGGTATCTAGTTCTGTTGACTCGGGCTTGATTGAATCGAGGCTGTTGGATCTAGATCCTAGGGTTCCGAGGGTTTTGGGGCATGGAGCGGCGGCGCAAGTCACCGGTGGTGAGGGATTCGCGGCGGCTGCGGCGGCGCTTCACCGGGTAAAACGCAATTACGCATTCCTAGCCTTGGTTTGGAGTGCGGCTTGCCCTGGGAGATAGCTGGCGGCACGAGCAATCGATCTAGGGGATCTAGAGGCAGCGAAATTGGCCGAAGCGGCGATGACAGCGAGCGCGGCTCGGGAATCCGGTGAGGTCGTGCGGCCACGGGAAAGCCGAGGGGAAGGGAAAAGAGGGGCCTGCGAGGGTCCTCACCACCTGCGTGAAGCTTCTGGGGCGGTTGTTTGACGGCGAGCGGCAGCGGAGCGGCGGCGGCCCAAGGCGGTGATGGCGGCGGAGCACTTCGGGCTAGGGTTTGAGCGTAAAGCGGCGGCTGCGGCTAGGGGAGAGGTTTGGGGTACGGGCGGTGCTTAAATAGGGGCAGCTGCGTGTGACATTCAGGTACTTGGGATTAAAATACACTAGATTCTAGCATGAAATTTATGTGTTTGATCTTGTATGTGTGTTTAAAGACTTAAATGCAAAGGGAAAAGTGTATTTTTGTAATTATGAAAAGTTCAGGTATTTTTGTGCAAAATGTGTGTGAGTGGTAGGAAAAATCAAAAACATGTGAAGGTTGTTTGGCAAAAAGGCAAGAACTTACTTTTAAACCACAGATAGAAGTGAAACGTAGATTTTAAATAGGATTTCTCTAAAGTTTAAAATTTGCCAAGTTTTAAAATAGATTCAAATCCTTAACTCTTTGAAACTAAACCTTAAAGCAAAGTTGTAGATCTTGTTAAGCTCTACACGTTTTCTTTTGGGCACATTTTTAGTTGAGCTATGGTTTGAAAGTTGTTTTGGCTTTACAGTGGAGTCCCTACATTTTGGAAAATTGCAGACTAGTCCTCATCGTCTACCTCCAGCCCCTCCCTCTCTCTGTTTTTCTCTATGCGCCTGACCACTGCC